>NW_013675222.1:19320-22798 GCF_000517525.1 Limulus polyphemus | reverse complement strand
AACTATAACAAGCACAAAATGGTTACGAGGTCAGTCCTAGGAACTGAGCCCATGCTAAAAGAGTTAACATGGCATCATTATAGAGGTTTTATTTTACAACAGCTGTTTTACATCATCTGTTGTAAACAGAGGTAAAAACAACTGTTCTTTTTCCAGTGTTTGTTTTGAAATGTTCTTGCAAAGTTTTTAACAGAGTATCAGCACTAACTATTTGTAATTCTGGAACAATAACACTAAGTTTATATGATAAAAAGAACATGTATAAGAACATAAGTTATGAACTTACATAGTGACTACCAGGTGACGCTGAAGAATAATTGATCTGTAAAAAATTAAAAAAAAAGTTTACATTCACTGGTTTTTAAGTAAGTACAGAAATAACTGCAAGGTAAAAGAACATTTAAATCTTTTATGAAATGTATATAAAAACTATTTTACTATTCTTGTAAACTTTCCAGAAAATACTTTTCTGCAATGCTCTGCTTAAAGTAGAAAACAGTAAAAAACACTACACTCAAATTCTATGAATATATACTGAAAAAGTCTATCTCAAAATCTATAAATATAATACCGAAAAACACTACACTCAAATTCTATGAATATATACTGAAAAACTCTATCTCAAAATCTATAAATATATACCGAAAAACACTACACTCAGAATCTATAAATATATACCGAAAAACACTATATACAAAATCTACAAATATATACCAAATTTAGGTTATAAAATAATATTTTTGAAGCAAGGATTTTTATATGGTAAGTATAACACCATGGATCATCGAAAATAATACAGTAATCATAACACTATGTAACACTGGAAAGAATACAGTAATTATAACACTATGGAACACTGGAAAGAATACAGTAAGTATAACACCATGGAGCACTGGAAAGAATACAGCAAGTATAACACCGTGGAGCACTGGAAAGAATACAGCAAGTATAACACTGTGGAACACTGGAAAGAATACAGTAAGTATAACACTATGGAACACTGGAAAGAATACAGTAATCATACCACTATGGAACACTGGAAAGAATACAGTAAGTATAACACCATGGAACACTGGAAAGAATACAGTAATTATAACACTATGGAACACTGGAAAGAATACAGTAATTATAACACCATGGAACACTGGAAAGAATACAGTAATTATAACACCATGGAACACTGGAAAGAATACAATAAGTATAACACCATGGAACACTGGAAAGAATACAATAAGTATAACACCATGGAACACTGGAAAGAATACAGTAAGTATAACACTGTGGAACACTGGAAAGAATACAGTAAGTATAACACCATGGAACACTGGAAAGAATACAGTAAGTATAACACCATGGAACACTGGAAAGAATACAATAAGTATAACACCATGGAACACTGGAAAGAATACAATAAGTATAACACCATGGAACACTGGAAAGAATACAGTAATTATAACACCATGGAACACTGGAAAGAATACAGTAATTATAACACTATGGAACACTGGAAAGAATACAGTAAATATAATACTATCATTTCCTTATGAATGTTTCAAATGTATACAGTTTTTGTCTCATTTTTTTTTCTTACATAACTAAACCCACCAACTATTTTTACTGAATGCTTGGTAATAATCTGGTGAAAAACTAATATCAGTATATATTATTGTCATATAAAAAATCTTATTTCACTTTCATGTTCTAGCCTTTTGATTTAACGAGACTTCTTACCGTTGATGAATTAGGTTGCCAAGGTCTACCTCCAGAGCCAGGCCTGTTAAAAAAATTACTAATATTTGTTTTATAACTTATTGGATAAACTGAAAAATATCTAATGTATGTATACATGCCTAGACTGGACAGAAAGTCAGAAAAAATTGTCTAAACCAATAACTAGGTAAGGCAACATATTTTGATAATGTTAATGTATCTAAATATCTGGAAAACCAGTACCAAGACAGAAATGTAGCAATCTTAAAATATGATGTGAAGAATAAATTAACAAGTATATACAGATATTAGTATTTATGTCTAGAAAACTCATAAATCATCATACGTAAAAATATAACATTTATGACTACAAAACCCCTAAATTGACACATATATACAGTTAACACTTATGACTACAGAGCCCCTAAATTAGCAAACATAAACAAATAGAAAATTTATACAAACAGAAAGATAAAACAGTTATATTCATATACAATAATTTTGTTATTTCTAAACGATTATATACATACAGGGATAGAGTTATGGCTCTAACGAACTGATCCTGCCTGTTTCTAGAGTAGGCCAATGTTTAGGTTGAACTTGACCCAAAGAAGGGCCAAAACGTTGTCCTAATATAGAAACAGTCCATTAAAACCAGAACTCTACATTACCTAAAATATCCTTGAAACAATTATAGAGGTGTATTCAGATAAAACAATCCTTCCTGATGAAAGATGTAAGCTTTTATCAAATTTGGTTTTACGTTTAGTTTTCTCATATATACATCATGGCAGAATAATATCTGGTGTATTATTTATGTTTCACATATAATACTGATATATTTAACTTTGATCACAAAAGGAAAGCCAAATTCAAAACTTCATAATAATTAGTTTTAACCAAAAATGATATTTACATCGACATAGGAGGCATTCCTGGACCCCCTGGTCCTAATGAATTGTTAGAAGGTGGCCTCATTGGTCCATAGCTCTGGAAAATTATAATATTATTTATCTTTAAAACCAGGCAACAATAAAAAAAAACTGTGGACCTGGTTTTCCAATCAAAACCAATATGGTAGCTATGTATGTAAACCAGACGTTTCTAACTTAAATGATGAAGGTTGATGGTTACAAAAAATATTGATGGTCAGGAAACCAGAATCACACAAAATTTTTTTTTAAAGCTTCACTTAAACTCATGTGTTTTCCATACAAGACTTACTAATCAGTAAACTGGATACTTGTAAGAACATCTGATGGACTTAGTTATTTTAATTGGTCACTTACTGGTGATACTTTTAAAGTTAACAGTCTTTTCCAAACATGCTAGTTAGATCAATTCAAATAAAATTGATGAAAAAATCAAATCCCATGATTAAGAAAGTTTAAAATTAGTATTTAAAAATAAAATGAATTAAAGATTACTGGTACTGATGTGGTATTAAGTCTAACTAAAAATAGTAACCATTTAATTGTTAATTTTCATTTTATAAACTTGAAAATATCAGAATAATTTAGTTTTATTTGTAAAAACATATCAGATACACAAGAATAACTGTATTTAATATTATAAATGAAAGGGTTTTCTTCACTGAAGATGAAAATTAAGCCGTAAAAATGGTAGCCAAACTTTTTTTTTAAAATTCACGGGATATTCAAGTGTAATTACAATCACTACGATTTAAAAAAATCACAGTATTAACACTAGGTGGTGTAGGACACAGTATATTAACACTAGGTATGCAGGACACAGTATTAACACTAGG
>NW_013675222.1:16644-18563 GCF_000517525.1 Limulus polyphemus | reverse complement strand
TAGGACACAGTATTAACACTAGGTGGTGTAGGACACAGTATTAACACTAGGTGGTGTAGGACACAGTATTAACACAGTAAAGTAAAAAAAAACTAATAATCTTGCAAAAAAGTTAAATTTTGTAGTTTCAACATGTAATAGGACACAGTATTAACACTACTGGTGTAGGACACAGTATATTAACACTAGGTATTGCAGGACACAGTATTAACACTAGGTATTGCAGGACACAGTATTAACACTAGGTATTGCAGGACACAGTATTAACACTAGGTGGTGCAGGAAACAGTATTAACACTAGGTGGTGTAGGACACAGTATTAATGATAGCTGGTGTAACTTACTCCAGGGTTTAAGGGCCCAAAGGATTGACATCTTGGAGAGTTCATCCTTGGATTCATAGAATTCATACCTGGAGGACCTAAAGATAAAACTTTGGTTACAAGCAGAGTTAAAACTAGCTGCTTCTAATGGTAATGAAAACTGCTGCTAAATCGTCTTCAATCAAAAATTATTTAATGAATTAGTCACACATAAAAAAAGAAAACTTCTGATTTCAACGTATACATAATTGTCCTGATTAGGAGTTATACGTTTGTCAAATGGGTTAATACTTTATACCTTCTATAAAACACATAAAAAAGAAAACTTCTGATTTCAACGTATACATAATTGTCCTGATTAGGAGTTATATGTTTGTCAAATGGGTTAATACTTTATACCTTCTATAAAACACATAAAAAAAGAAAACTTCTGATTTCAACGTATACATAATTGTCCTGATTAGGAGTTATACGTTTGTCAAATGGGTTAATACTTTATACCTTCTATAAAACACATAAAAAAAGAAAACTTCTGATTTCAACGTATACATAATTGTCCTGATTAGGAGTTATACGTTTGTCAAATGGGTTAATACTTTATACCTTCTATAAAACACATAAAAAAGAAAACTTCTGATTTCAACGTATACATAATTGTCCTGATTAGGAGTTATACGTTTGTCAAATGGGTTAATACTTTATACCTTCTATAAAAACATACCAGAACACTGATCTTTAAGTACTGGTATCAATCATGCAAGTCTTAAAAATAATTCTGCATGATCGGAATGATGAAACAGTAAACATGTGCACTTTGGTTTATTTACAATTTCAATTACCAGGAATAAAAACTTGTGAAGCAACTTACACATACTTGTGTAAATGTTTCATTTCAGTAAATTGAATGATAGGCTGTAAAATAAGATAGTACAAAGATACAATTAACAATGACATCCTATGAATCATTCAGTAAAATAACTGAAAGACTCCAACACACGATAGTACAAAGATACGATTAACAATGAATGGACAATTTTAAGAAATATATTATTATTGAATATTTTTGTTTGAAAACTTTCACTTATATGTTTTTCTTTCCCTGTTTTATGGAACTTAGTATGGAGGCTATTTTGTACTGTTGGTTGATGTAATAATTCTGTTTTCCCAAGATGAACATAAAATCATGAAGTACATAAACAACAACTCAAAGATACACGAACCCAACAGGATGATTTTAAGTTTCTGTTCACAACAGGCAGAAAAGTAATAGTTTTTCCTGATTTAGCTCTCTATTAGCAACGGCTCTCATCTATTAGCAAGATCCATCCATACAGAACTTACAATGTTCAAACTGTGCCTATTCAATAGATTCTAAGATATATTTATTACTCTCAAATGATATATTACTACAGGAGAGAACATGGCATTGTTATCCTCAGGTAGAGCTATCTTACATCAAGATAAAAATAAAACTCGGAAAAGACTTTTAGAATGTATTTTTGGAACACAAACCAATTAGTAATTTAGTAAAGAGTACTGAAGGAAGACCGAAGGCTTACTTGAAACAGCAGCAAATTCAAATACAGAATAAACAAAC
>NW_013675222.1:14541-15933 GCF_000517525.1 Limulus polyphemus | reverse complement strand
TTTCTTTATCATAACATTAACACACACACTGTCTTAACTAGAGATGGGATCACAAATGCTCACATAACCGTTATACGAAATCCAAATATTTATTCTGTTTCAAACATCATCACTTAACAGCCAGTAAGTAGTTTACTGTTAACAGAAATCCAAATATTTATTCTGTTTCAAACATCATCACTTAACAGCCAGTAAGTAGTTTACTGTTAACAGAAATCAAATATTTATTCTGTTTCAAACATCATCACTTAACAGCCAGTAAGTAGTTTACTGTTAACAGAAATCAAATATTTATTCTGTTTCAAACATAATCACTTAACAGCCAGTAAGTAGTTTACTGTTAACAGAAGATTGTTTAGTTGGAATCCACCCTTTTGATTACTCTAGGAAGGTCTTCATCATGTGGACCATTTCACGACACACTAAGCAGCTTGCACTTTTTTTTTTCACAACCAATAGTTACGGTTTGTTTGTCGTGTTGTGATTCAACAATTAAAGTAGAGCTGGACCATTAATACAATAAAGAAAGCTAAACCTCTGAACCTACAGCGACGTATAAGGATTTCTGTGTGGCCCAGGAATTAAACACAGAATGACTCTTCGCTTCTGGATAAGGATTTCTACACAGAATAACATGTTTCTTTTCTTTTTCTAAAACCTCTCTGTGCCTCCCACATCTTGTTAAGGTTGCATTTTATTAGTTTTTTCTTTATGCGAGTTCTAAACTACTTCATTTGTGTAAGTGTAGAACTGCTATCATTTGGAAAGTTGTACAACTCATTATCTAAAGTACAGATTTACGACAGGGTTTCAACCTAACTTGCCAAATTTAACACCATGTGAACTTCAGGAGTGTAAACAAACAATCTTGTCTTGTAATATGTGTTAATCCTAGCTGTGTCCACTCTCATGTGAACAAATGCTGTCTGCCTTGACACACGAGGTACAAAAACATTTGAACGTATGCACTTGTTCATGTGTTAACTGTCCGTGATGATCTATCTAAGTTAAAACTACTATGTGAAATTTCTGACTAAATACATTACATTTTACAGATCTTATCCTGACAGTTGTCTAATGAACATGAAGTTGTGGCTACAGCATTTTATGTTGTCTAACAAACATGAAGTTGTAACTACAGCATTTTATGTTGTCTAACAAACATGAAGTTGTAACTAAAGCATTTTATGTTGTCTAACAAACATGAAGTTGTAACTACAGCATTTTATGTTGTCTAACAAACATGAAGTTGTGGCTACAGCATTTTATGTTGTCTAACAAACATGAAGTTGTAGCTAAAGCATTTTATGTTGTCTAACAAACATGAAGTTGTAGCTAAAGCATTTTATGTTGTCTAACAAACATGAAGTTGTAGCTAAAGCATTTTATGTT
>NW_013675222.1:0-13861 GCF_000517525.1 Limulus polyphemus | reverse complement strand
CACATAAAAAAAACAATACAAATTTACAGGAAAGAGTACCCACATAAAAAAAAACAATACAAATTTACAGGAAAGAGTACCCACATAAAAAAAACAATACAAATTTACAGGAAAGAGTACCCACATCAAAAAAACAATACAAATTTACAGGAAAGGAGTACCCACATAAAAAACACAATACAAATTTACAGTAAGGAGTATCCACATAAAAAACACACATAAATCTACAGAAATAAGGAATTTATGCATTACATAATCAAAATCTACAGAAAAGAGAAGCCTACTCATTACAAAAACATCATACAAATTTAAAGAACGTAATATACACATTACAAAAACATCATAAGTTTACAGGAAGGAATATACATATCACAAAAACACCACACAAGTTTTCAGAAAGGAATTTACATATTACAAAAACACCATATAAACTTAGGGGAAGGAATCTAGACACTATAAAAAATGTATCGGAAGAAGGACTATCCACGTTACCAAAACACCGTACAAAGTGTAACGAAGGGGGGCAACACATTACAAAACACTATACAAATGTACATATTACAACAGCGTTTGAAGAGAGGCGTGCAGCCTACCTTGCCACCCAGCAAATTCCCCACCTTCACCTATAAATAACAAAAAAAAAGATTAATAAGATGGATAAAAAGTTTAGTACTGGGGATGGGAAAACAGATCAAAAGTAATAGCTATGTATATAGTGTTCTTTTGATTCATTAATAAGATGGATAAAAAGTTTAGTACTAGGGATGGGAAAACAGATCAAAAGTAATTAACAAAGTGGCCTAACTTACGTATATGTGTCATTAACAAAGTGGATAACTTACGTATATGTGTCATTAACAAAGTGGCCTAACTTACGTATATGTGTCATTAACAAAGTGGCCTAACTTACGTATATGTGTGTCATTAACAAAGTGGCCTAACTTACAGTATATGTGTCATTAACAAAGTGGCCTAGCTTACGTATATGTGTCATTAACACAGTGGGCCTAGCTTACGTATATGTGTCATTAACAAAGTGGCCTAACTTACGTATATGTACCAGCACTAACTGTTAATTAGCCATTGTGCAAGGCATGAAAAAAAAGGCATAATAATGGTTATGTCATGTCATGGTTTTCATCTATTTAAAATAAGTTCACTAAAAAATCAGTTCTATGGCTCAATAGATGTTAAGTCATATATTTGTACATTACTTTAACATTTTGTGTAAATAAAATATATGAAATATGGTTTAATTTTACCCAGCAACATGCCACATTTTTTCTCTATCATTGGGTATGGAAACAAGTCTAGCAAACACTCAGGACTGTTGTTTTATCATATACCTAAAGTAACGTCTTGTATGTGTTTATCTTGAAAATGGTTTCTGAAGATACTTTTTATTGTGTTTTAAAAATCTTGAATAACCTTACGATTATATTCTTAGTCACAGAATAATTGAGGTTCTAGTCATAGTTAGAAATTGAATCTAGTGAAACAAAAAATTTACTACAAGCAATAAATGGAACATATAAACTGACACCATAACTTAACGAATGGATTTTAACCTTCTAAGATAAAAATTTAACAGAGCTTCCTTTATTGTTAAAAGGTGTTAAACAAACTAAATCCTACAAAGTTTCTATAAGAGGTCTTACATTCTAACAATGATGCAATACGGTTATATCTTCCCCTGAGCAAGTAATAAACAACAGCCTATCAGTCTATTAAATCAGGTATTCACAAATAAGCTTTTAAAATATATATTACACTCAGGCTTGTTTAAATTCGCAAAAGAGATAATGTTATCTTTCTTAAACAGGAACATATGTTACCTGGTCAACATTAGCACGTGGCAAGTAATTCACAGATTTAATTGGTTTTCTTACCATGGATATATTAAGTCATTAAACACTTCACACCCATTAGTGCTGTATATTTTAGTATTTCAGGTCACTTAGTACCTCATACTAGGATGTGCAGCATCAAGAAAAGCACATCCTAGCCTCTCTCTTTAATAGACAAGCTATGTACAGCATATGGATTAAAACTTTTCAGAAATGGATAAAATATGAGGTTTTCTTCACTAGACACGCAGCAAGTACAGTAACTGCACATGTTTCAGTATGTTTGCAATATAAAGATTGTGTTCAGCACATGAAAAGTAATCTTATATATAGTGTGAAACGTAGTGTCTGGTGGAGCATTAATCTGTTTCCCGTTTCAAAAGATGCACACGCAGACAAAGCTCAACATCACTTTTTAAATGACGAGAGAATAGACATGAATAATGTTGATGCTAAATTTTATTTTTTAAGCAGGATATTCTATAACAAACTGTTAGGAATTAATCACACTATCATTCACATTTCAAAATGTGACGTAACTTAAAGAATAAAAATGTAGATTTACCATATGTTATTGTTGAGCGGTTCTTAGCATGACTGATATGTTCAACAATTACTTTTCACGGTGGGTGGTATAAGTAGCTTAGAGCTTTGGCTCTGAGTGGAACACAAATAATCTTTTAAAGTCCATGAAATAATTTAAACTGATAGATTAACTTAAACTTTTCCCATCACTGTGGATGATTACTTTAGCTTGTATTTAATATGATAAAGATCAAGGAGCAACTAGATAACACGAAGTACCATTTACAGAAGCACTGATTGTATGTTTAACATGAACTCTTATTATACTGTAACGGATTAGAAGTTTCTGGTTTACCTCTACATACTTTATAGCAAAGGCAGCTTATCCAAAAGCACCCACTGCTAAGTCTTGGGCTATTATAATCAAATACAGAAATTTGACCATCACTCTTATAACACACCCGCAGCCCCAAAGTAGGGAGCATAATTTTTTGTTGTTGCAGAAAGGGGATGAAAACCAGTTACCCTCGGATTCATGGTTTATCTTATCTTCAAGTGTAACCTTCACTATTATTCTTACCAAAAGGAAAGATGAGAAGTATGGAAATTATTCATTATCTTACACAAAGATACCATGTGGTTTTCGTGAGCAAGCTGTTGCCCGTGGAAATGACAGGTACAATTGTATAATAACTACATATAAGCACTATTTTCACTTAGTCACTACAAAACAGCCAAGAAAAATATAGTTAACATAAACTGGTATTTAAATGGGTGTACCAATATTCACGTAAGCACGCTTGGACTTTTAATAAGATCACAAGGACACCAACAAGTACAACAATAAAAACCTGCCATTGGAAGCTGTACAAGGACAACAGAAACATTTATTATTGTAGAAGTCAGAGAAGTGGAGTCTTTTAGCAGTAATACTTGGTGCAAGCCAAACACCAACAGTGGGTGAATGTGATATACTGTGGGCAGACAAATACCAACCATAGGATAATATGATTAACTCTGGGCAAACAAATACCAATGACAGGATAATGTGATATACTCTGAGCAAACAAACACTAACCATAGGATAATGTGATATACTCTGGACAGAGACTAACACAAACCATAGGGCAATGTGATTAACTCTGGGCAAACAAATACCAACGATAGGATAATGTGATATACTCTGAGCAAACAAACACTAACCATAGGATAATGTGATATACTCTGAACAGAGACTAACACCAACAGTGGATGAATGTGATAAACTCTGGACAGACAAACACCAATAGCGTGTGAATGTGATATACTCTGGGCAGATAAGCATATGTTACACCATAGCCAAACAAGTGACGATTGTTTTTGTATAGAGTAATAGCTAACCAGTTCAGTGTAAGAAACTATCAAACTTTCTATAGAGTAACAGCTAACCAGATCAGTGTAAGAAACTGTCAAACTTTGTGACGATTGTTGTTGTATAGAGTAACAGCTAACCAGTTCAGTGTAAGAAACTACCAAACTTTGTGAGATTGTTTTTGTATAGAGTAACAGCTAACCAGTTCAGTGTAAGAAACTATCAAACTTTGTGACGATTGTTTTTGTATAGAGTAACAGCTATCCAGTTCAGTGTAAGAAACTACCAAACTTTGTGACGAAAAGTTTGGTAGTTTCTTACACTGAACTGGTTAGCTGTTACTCTATACAAAAACAATCGTCACAAAGTTTGACAGTTTCTTACACTGAACTGGTTAGCTGTTACTCTATACAAAACAATCGTCACAAAGTTTGGTAGTTTCTTACACTGCCTTATGTTAGTAGGTAACATGTAATCTAATACTCCAATACCTTGTCTTATGTTAGTAGATAACGTGTAATCCAATACACCATTGGACTGCCTTAAGTGAGTAGATAACTTGTAATCTAATACTCCAATACCTTGTCTTATGTTAGTAGATAATGTGTAATCCAATACACCATTGGACTGCCTTAACTGAGTAGATAACTTGTAATCTAATACTCCAATACCTTGTCTTATGTTAGTAGATAAGTTCAGTGTAAGAAAATACCAAACTTTGTGACGATTGTTTTTGAATAGAGTAACAGCTATCCAGTTCAGTGTAAGAAACTATCCAGTCCATTGGTGTATTGGATTACACGTTATCTACTAACATAAGACAAGGTATTGGAGTATTAGATTACACGTTATCTACTCACTTAAGGCAGTCCAATGGTGTATTGGATTACACATTATCTACTAACATAAGACAAGGTATTGGAGTATTAGATTACACGTTATCTACTAACATAAGACAAGGTATTGGTGTATTGGATTACACGTTATCTACTCAAACACAGGCAGAACATATCGCACATGACTTGTGTCATCATCACAAAATTAAAATGAAAAAGTCTTGTAATGAAAACACTAATTAAAAAATAATACAGTCACATTAAAAATTATACTTTATTTCCAAATAATTAAACAGGTGTCCAGACCCACAAATTTAATAACCCTGTGACTTGCACTATGAGTTTTAAACAAGGATTTTTGTAAACTTCAGGAACAGAAAATTTCTCAGTTATGACACTTATCTCTAATAGGATAAAAAACATGTGAGTTAAAAGTGTTTCGGGTACCCTAAATATCCAGAGTAAGGATAAAAAAACAGGTGAGTTAAAAGTGTTTCGGGTACCCTAAATATCCAGAGTAAGGTTTTAAATTTCTTATTCTAAAACACAGTTGTTATAAACACATGAAAATGAGAAAGGCTGTCTACCTTGTCTTGATGGATCCATGCTGGTCGGCATCATAGGTTGTCCTGGAACACCACCAGGTGGCTGTTGACAAAAAATGGAAACATCAGTCAGTTTTATCCAACCATAAGGAGTACTACCAGTGTAACTAAAGCAGCGCTTCCCAATGTAACTAAAGCAGCACTACCAGTGTAACTAAAGCAGCACTAACAGTGTAACTAAAGCAGCACTAACAGTGTAACTAAAGCAGCACTAACAGTGTAACTAAAGCAGCACTAATAGTGTAACTAAAGCAGTACTACCAGTGTAACTAAAGCAGTACTACCAGTGTAACTAAAGAAGCACTACCAGTGTAACTAAAGCAGCACTGACAGTGTAACTAAAGCAGCACTGACAGTGTAACTAAAGAAGCACTAACAGTGTAACTAAAGAAGCACTAACAGTGTAACTAAAGAAGCACTAACAGTGTAACTAAAGCAGTACTAACAGTGTAACTAAAGAAGCACTAACAGTGTAACTAAAGAAGCACTAACACTGTAACTAAAGAAGCACTAACAGTGTAACTAAAGCAGCACTACCAGTAAACTAAAGCAGCACTAACAGTGTAACTAAAGATGCACTAATAGTGTAACTAAAGCAGCACTAACAGTGTAGCTAAAGCAGTACTACCAATGTAACTAAAGCAGCACTAACAGTGTAACTAAAGCAGCACTACCAGTGTAACTAAAGCAGCACTACCAGTGTAACTAAAGCAGTACTAATAGTGTAACTAAAGCAGTACTACCAGTGTAACTAAAGCTGCACTAACAGTGTAACTAAAGCAGCACTACCAGTGTAACTAAAGCAGTACTACCAGTGTAACTAAAGCAGTACTAACTAAAACAGCTTACAGGAAAGAAAATTGGTAAACTAAAAATGGAAGGTTACAATAAACAACATTATGAGACTGAAAATTTCATCTTTTGGTGAGAGAACACGTTTCTATTAGTACATTGCATACATATGTACAGTAAAAGTTGTAATGTTTCTGTTTGGAGCTTTACTAACTCACGTGCTGAAACTAATTTAAAGTAGTAAAGGCGAGCGATTTTGTGTGGGTAACTAAAACAATACGAACTATTTTAGCTACATTCTTAATGCAAAGCTACACAAAGTATTATCTGCAAACTGTTCACTGTATGGAATCAAACACTGGATTTTAGCACTGCTAGACTGGGGGACAAGACTAAGCTAACCCTTTATTAATAACTGGTAAATGTTTCAACTTACATTAAACTCCACCTGTTGGGGCATTCGAACTCCTGTTCTCGGCCCACCTGGATATCTCGGCGACATGAAGGCCTACATAAAATAGACAAGAAATTAGCATGCAACGTGACTGAAGTATAAGCAAACAGGTAACGTAATCAATTCCAACTAGCACTTATAACACCACCTAAAACGTGACACGAATGATACTGATAAGTCTTTTTTTCTCGAGGTAATTTAACAATATAAAAAACTCGACCAATACCACTTAACATCATAATTTTTGTCACAACCTGTACTACTAATGCCAAGTAATATTTTCAAACAAATTTATCGTTAAGTGCGGTAGTACTTAATGGTAGGGATCGTGATGAAACACGGCCATTAAAAACTGTCCTTTTCAAACGTCTGAATATTAACAACGACTATATTTGCTGAGCCAAACTAAAGCTTACTGTACTTATAAAATCACCTAAATCGCTATATACGTGTTTATGGACTGAATCAAAATTTTAATATTTCAACGAATTTTTCATCTAAGTAAGTGACTTTCTCAGACAGGGGTACAGAAAAAAAAAGGACGAATTCTTTCGTTCTAATTCTTTCACAGAACTTTTCCGTTGGGGGTCCCAATGATTCCTTTCTTGTACCGAAAGGGGTACTAATATATATATAAAACGGGCGATGCGCTACTTTGTCATATAATTAGTTTTGAGGGTAGGTTGGTAGAGATCCTGATGAGTAATAAAATCGAATCGGGTGATACGCACGACCCAAGATTGGTATTGCTGGAACATCATACGGGATACACAACAGTTTATATTCGTCTACTCCCAAAGTTGAGTGAAGTTATAGAAAACCTTTCTTTTTTCCTGGGACAAATGTGGCTCCCAGCGTTTCTACTGGTTTAAAAACACACCTTTGTCGTCGCAGTAATGAATTTCAAGAAGGACTACAGAAAAACACGTAGGTTCAAATAAGTCTCGAGACAAAATGATAAAAACTCTATAACTCGAGCGCTTTCGAAAGGTGAAAATTTCCAACATTTACCTTTAAAACTAACAAAAAGTTCGTTGCGTGGGTAAACGGTAACCCAGCTGTTCCAGCCTTCAACATTGTCTGTTAGTTTACACACGTTGTTTTGTGGTATAGCTGGTTTATAGTTTACACACGTTGTTTTGTGGTATAGCCTTCAACATTGTCTGTTGGAACAGCTGGTTTATGTTCCAACAGACAATGTTGAAGGCTATACCACAAAACCACACGTTTAAACTATAAACCAGCTGTTCCAACAGACAATGTTGAAGGCTATACCACAAAACAACGTGTGTAAACGATAAACCAGCTGTTCCAACAGACAATGTTGAAGGCTATACCCCTAAACAACGTGTGTAAACGATAAACCAGCTGTTCCAACAGACAATGTTGAAGGTTATACCACAAAACAACGTGTGTAAACGATAAACCAGCTGTTACAACAGACAACGTTGAAGGTTATACCACAAACCAACGTGTGTAAACTATAAACCAGCTGTTCCAACAGACAATGTTGAAGGCTATACCCCAAAACAACGTGTGTAAACTATAAACCAGCTGTTACACTTGGGGGCGGGGCGTTCTGATGAGAAGGTAGAATTTAAGAAAAAAGTTGACAAAATCTCCGATGTTATTCTTTACAAACGGTATTTACAAGAGTATTTATAATTCGTAAATTAAAGATCGATAAAGAATAGTAAGACCAAGTTTGTCACTAATCGTTCCATCACACAAACAAACAACTTGTTTGTTTTTCACTCTTTAAGTCAACGCTAGTTATCGTGACCTGATTTTGAGTCCTACTCAGTATTTCTTGTATCAAACGTCAGAGTTTCTGTGTAAAACCTTCGTTCACTGGTCGGAAACGATGTTAATGTGATAATACATCGGTAAGGTTTTTAGAAACCGATGACGACTTACTGACACTGATGTTTTTAAGCCTTTGTAAAGGAGCGAGTTATTAAGTTTATTGTTTCTAATGCCACGTTATTGTAACTACTAATATAAAATGACATAACGTTGATCATTTTAATAATAACTTATTATCAACTCATGAAATTAGTTTGCTATCAAAACCCACTTGATTACATCATGATACTTAGCCTTTTTACACACACACTTGTATATTTCTACAGTTACAGAGAGTACGTTTATATTTGTGGAGGTTTAACACAAGTTTTCCGTCGGTTCTATATATATATATATTTCTATTTCTATTTGCGTGGACAGGTCCACATAAACCAGGATATCAGTCTGCCCCCGTCATTTAAATTCTGAGCAAACACGGATCAGAGAATACTCTGACAGTTGAGAATTCGAAGGCTAATCTTTCTGCTGATCGTGACTCACGTCATACAGCCGTGCTGACAGTTCTGATGAAAAAGTTTTGAATTTCTTCGAGCGGTAATCGGATAAAAGCCATAGGATCAATTCATCAATCAAACATACGTTCGTACACTTCATTAGGGAAGAAAAAATACAAATACAGAGCTCAGAGAGACGCACACAAACAAGAACAGACAGTCACCACCCTGTATATAAAACAAACAAGAACAGAGAGTCACCACCCTGTATATAAAACAAACAAGAACAGAGAGTCACCAGCCTGTGTATAAAACAAACAAGAACAGAGATACCAGCCTGTGTATGTAAAACAAACCACAACAGACAGTCACCAGTCTATATGTAAAACAAACCACAGACAGTCACCAGCCTGTATATATAACAAATTAGAACAGACAGTCACCACCCTGTATATAAAACAAACAAGAACAGTCAGTCACCAGCCTGTATATATAACAAATTAGAACAAACAGTCACCAGTCTGTGTATAAAACAAACAAGAACAGACAGTCACCAAACTGTGTATAAAACAAACAAGAACAGAGAGTCACCAGTCTATATGTAAAACAAACCACAGACAGTCACCAGCCTGTATATATAACAAATTAGAACAGTCACAACCCTGTATATATATAACAAATTAGAATAGTCACAACCCTGTATATATATAACAAATTAGAATGGAGACAGTCAACAGCCTGTTTATAAATAACAAATTAGAATGGAGACAGTCAACAGCCTGTTTATAAATAACAAATTAGAATGGAGACAGTCAACAGCCTGTTTATAAATAACAAATTAGAATGGAGACAGTCAACAGCCTGTTTATAAAACAAACCAGAACGGAGACAGTCACCAGCCTGTTTATAAAACAAACCAGAATGGAGACAGTCACCAGCCTGTTTGTAAAACAAACCAGAACGGAGACAGTCACAATCCTGTTTATAAAACAAACCAGAACGGAGACAGTCACCAGCCTGTTTATAAAACAAACCAGAACAGAGACAGTCACAGCCTGTTTATAAAACAAACCAGAACGGAGACAGTCACCAGCCTGTTTATAAAACAAACCAGAACGGAGACAGTCACCAGCCTGTTTATAAAACAAACCAGAACAGAGACAGTCACCAGCCTGTTTATAAAACAAACCAGAACGGAGACAGTCACAATCCTGTTTATAAAACAAACCAGAACGGAGACAGTCACAATCCTGTTTATAAAACAAACCAGAACAGAGACAGTCACAATCCTCGTCATTCCTAAACTTCTTGTTCTAATTTAGCTGAACAACCGCAAGGTGCAAGAACACTGAACAACTCTAAATAGTGACGTAATAAAGCACTGCCCCCTGTCGGAGAACGTGGAGTCTTAAACTGCCGTCGAGTTGAATTGAGCACAGAGCGCGAGTGAGTCTAGACATATGTACTGGGCTCTGGATTTTCAGATGATGACATAAATTTATCTACCAAATTTGTCGATGTTCTGCGTCATCAACTTACGTTGAATAGTTTAAAGAAATTATACTAGTTCAATGACACTGTCGCAGTTTCTCGGCGTCACAACTTTAAAAGAAGTTTTAATACGATGTAACTCAATTTGTTGTAGTCCAAAGCCAGTGACGATGAAGGAAGACGTTCCTAAGGATAGCCTGTGCATTCAAGATGTTAAACTTTTGGTAGCAGTTACTTATGGATAACAGGTATGTTTATTTAATAGATCAACAGATTAATATCACTAAAACATCTTGTGACGGTCTACGTTCTTCGGTTGTTTAAAGTCGTAGCCGAAATGATGGTGTGCTTGCAACTGTGGATTCGATTATTCATGGTTCGCGTCCCGTTGCCAAAAAAACCTCGCTACGCACTTTCGAATCACGGGGGCGTTAAAAGATAGATATCATACTTCGGGCAGACAAGAGTGGCCCAAGAGTTGGCGGTGGGTTCTTGTTGACCAGCTACGTTCCCTCTAATGTACGAGATCAAAATTTGGGACGACACTTTCCTTGTGTAAGTCTGTACGCGATTTGTAAAAAAAATAAAAAATATTTCGTCTTGTTTGTACTTAATGACAAAGCTACACAATGGGCTATCTGTGCTCACCAAGGGTATCGAAACCCGAATTTTAGCGTTGTAAGTCTCCAGACTTTCTTTGGGGGGGGGGGGCTAACCACTTAAAATAAAGCTTTTTCTTGTTTGAATTGTTTCTTCTGAAACAAAACGCCACATTTTGTGTCCTTAAAGAGTTTGTTCTTAACAAGGAATAAATCTTTCAACAAAAAAAGGGGTAACAACGTTATCTATATTAAGTACAGTACAGGAACCACGATTAACGACTGTTTGCATTCGAACCAAACGCCCAATTTAACATCATTCAATAAATCTTTCTTCAAATCGGTTTTCCGCAAGATGGCGTTTTCTTTTTCTAGGCCGACAAGCTGAGATACTGCACCCTTCAACCACCTCGAGGTTAGATTTTAATCGGGGTGATACTGCCAGCTGATGAGAGAAAACGGTATTTGTTTACGCTCGAGCTCACTTTCACGAGCTGCGCAGCTACGCGTCAATTCTTGAGCTACTCAGCAGCAGGAAATGTTTCTTACACAAAAATTCTGGCCATATCTATGAATTAACGAGAACGGTTACTGTTCCGGGGATACAGTAAAGGTACTTTAAATCAACCAGATCAGTTTATGTATGTTGTAGAGGATTCCACGTTTACTGTTCCGGGGATACAGTAAAGGTACTTTAAATCAACCAGATCAGTTTATATATGTTGTAAAGGGTTCCACGTTTACTGTTCCGGGGATACAGTAAAGGTACTTTAAATCAACCAGATCAGTTTATGTATGTTGTAGAGGATTCCACGTTCACTGCCGTCAGTGGGATGATTCCACGTTTACTGCCTTCAGTGGGATGAATCCACGTTTACTGTTCCGGGGATACAGTAAAGGTACTTTAAATCAACCAGATCAGTTTATGTATGTTGTAGAGGATTCCACGTTTACTGTTCCGAGGATACAGTAAAGGTACTTTAAATCAACCAGATCAGTTTATGTATGTTGTAGAGGATTCCACGGTTACTGTTCCGGGGATACAGTAAAGGTACTTTAAATCAACCAGATCAGTTTATGTATGTTGTAGAGGATTCCACGTTTACTGCCGTCAGTGTGATGATTCCACGTTTACTTCCTTCAGTGGGATGATTCCACGTTTACTGCCGTCAGTGTGATGATTCCACGTTTACTGTCTTCAGTGTGATGATTCCACGTTTACTGTCTTCAGTGTGATGATTCCACGTTTACTGTCTTCAGTGTGATGATTCCACGTTTACTTCCTTCAGTGGAAGGATTCCACGTTTACTGTCTTCAGTGTGATGATTCCACGTTTACTTCCTTCAGTGGGAGGATTCCACGTTTACTTCCTTCAGTGGGAGGATTCCACGTTTACTGCCTTCAGTGGGATGATTCCACGTTTACTACCTTCAGTGGGATGATTCCTACTTTACTGCCTTCAGTGGGATGATTCCACTTTACTTCCTTCAGTGGGAGGATTCCACTTTACTTCCTTCAGTGGGAGGATTCCACTTTACTTCCTTCAGTGGGAGGATTCCACGTTTACTGTCTTCAGTGTGATGATTCCACGTTTACTTCCTTCAGTGGGAGGATTCCACGTTTACTTCCTTCAGTGGGATGATTCCACTTTACTTCCTTCAGTGGGAGGATTCCACGTTTACTACCTTCAGTGGGAGGATTCCACGTTTACTACCTTCAGTGGGATGATTCCACGTTTACTACCTTCAGTGGGATGATTCCACGTTTACTGCCTTCAGTGGGATGATTCCACGTTTACTGCCGTCAGTGGGATGATTCCACGTTTACTTCCTTCAGTGGGATGATTCCACGTTTACTGCCTTCAGTGGGATGATTCCACGTTTACTGCCGTCAGTGGGATGATTCCACGTTTACTTCCTTCAGTGGGATGATTCCACGTTTACTGTTTTCAGTGGGATGATTCCACCTTTACTGCCTTCAGTGGGATGATTCCATGTTTACTTTTTGTCGTCTATTAGTAAATCACATAGTCAATACGATAATTAGTCATGGAGGGGTAAGGACACTGGGTTGATATTTGTCTTTGAAAACATGAGTTTCAGTTTTATGAAATACGTGAGAATTTGTAGCAGTCCAGCCACGACCAGGGGCTTAATTAACTACACCCAGGATAACCAAGTAGAAGACACAAACTGACCTTGGATAAGTTGTAGTTGAAGATTGTCATGATATGCATACTTCCAAGAGTTAGGTCATAGTTCATAAAGTTACTTTGTAATATTACACGTTGGAATAATTCCAATGTTATCTTTATTTGCTGCAATCTTTAGCAAATGTCTTTGTTCATCAAGAAAATGACACGAGATCCCCAATTCCTTGGATTTTACTTATTTATGTAAGTGAAAGGAAAATCAATTCTTGTTTCATAGCTTGTTAGATTCACATCCTTACTTGAATGTTGAATAAAAAAATAGTTCCATTCTTCAGAAATGGTTAAAAGAAAAAGTCTATGATGTATGACGGTCTAAAAAAAAGTCAGCGAAGTAATCTCTTCCTCGTCTGGATTCGCGAAAAGACGTGAGTTTAGGAGATCATGACGTACTCTCGACCCAGAGTTCCACGCTAAGCCTACACTGTGAGCAGCATCTACGAGACAGCAGGCAGTCGTCTGCTTTAGATAAATAACGAGATAATGTTTTATCATGATTTATACAGCTGCACAAAGGCTGCAGTAAATTATACCCCAACAGCAGAACACTGACAATAAGTTTAAGTTATATCCGGATGGTGACTAGGTAAAACATAGGCTTAACAGCGGGCGAGTTCTGTAACACGGACGACGAACTGCGTGGCTAATATAACTACTTTACATACTGCTTTAGTCATGGAAACCTGGCTATACAGTATTTTATATGTTAGAAACAGCCAAACCTGGCTCTATTCTGTAAAGTTATACAGTATATTCAATGTTAGAAACAGCCAAACCTGGCTCTATTCTGTAAAGTTATACAGTATATTCAATGTTAGAAACAGCCAAACCTGGCTCTATTCTGTAAAGTTA
>NW_013675221.1:18490-21029 GCF_000517525.1 Limulus polyphemus | reverse complement strand
AATATTAATAAAAGTTTTATGGGCTTATATGAAACTACAAATTTCAAAAAGTATAAATGAACCAGAGTGAACTGGGGAAAGTAATACAGGATTTTAGGAAAAATATTTTTCAAATTACATGTAATGATACACTTATGGTAATGCTTTGTTAAAATCAAATAAAATTTACTAGTGCATTATATAACTGGTTAAATTTTCTTCTACATTTTTTGTAATAATGTACTGATGATACAATTCCCATTTAATTCAGTTACTCATTGTTTGCAGCCCTCTAGTGGCACAACAGTATGTCTGCAGACTTACAACACTAGAAACCGGGTTTTGATACCCATGGTGGGCAAAGCACAGATAGCCCATTGTGTAGCTCAGTGCTTAACTTCAAACATTGTTTGTGATTTCATATCACCAATACTCTAAACCGTATGCATAACTAAGAGATATATATATTCATATATATTTGATAGTAAATTTCAATTGAGACATTATAAGCAAATTGCTTCTTGTTGAAACAACTGATAAATTAAATTTTAATTTCCTTTCCTAAATATAGTTATCACTGCTTGATAATCTACAACATATATGCCATAAAATATTACTTTCAAAAAGAATAGTTGGAAAAACAAGTGTAAACAACACTAAAAATAAATAAAAGAAAAAACATGACCTACAACTTGAGAAAATTACTTTTACAAATATTGTCATTGCTTGAAAATTTAAGACATACATGCCTTAAACTATTACTTTAAAATTTAAGCTTGCATCAAGTTATACCCCATATTCTTCCAGACAAGTTTTTGTTTAATTACATAAATACATATAATTAAGGACAACAAGAGCAAGGGACCCATTGGTCTATCTGGGCTGTCCCATCCACTACACTTAACTTTAAGGTAAAAATAAAACACTCAAAGCTAGCTAGCTCTTATCATTAAAACATTCATTAATCCTTCCCCTAAACTCCCTTACATTCACTGCATCCACGACATCTGAAGGTAACTCATTACAAAGACCAATCACTCTATTAGAAAATACAAATGTCTTAGCTGAAGATTACTCCCATCCTGTCAAAGTTTACATTTTTGTCTCCTAGTCTTATCATCCTCACCATTAAGTATGAAAAAAAAGAGATGCATCAACACTGTCACTTCCCTTAACAATATTAAACATCTTAATCATATCCCCTCTAACTCTCTCTCAAGAGAAATTTTAGTGACTAGCAGAAATGATGCCTTAAGAGCAGCTGTTTGTGCTAGTAATTAGTAATCATAGTACTCATACCTCATTGTAAAATATTGTAAAAAAGCAAACATTTTTTAAAAACGTATTTGTCTCTGGGTAGTACTGCATGGGAAAAAGTATTCAGATTATGCTCATTAGCCATACCCAACTCATTGCATCAAAGTGATTCAATGTATAGAGCTCAAAATGTTAAAAATTTTGTTGATATAAACTGTAACGTTTTACATATTAAAAGTGCTACGTTTTATTGAAAAAATAAGTTTTTAAGAACTCCAGTTTTTTAGTACCACATTTAAAAAGTACATCAATAACGATATCATCAAACCCTCACATACAGTCCTAGTGAAAGTTGTGTTATTGTTGTGAAGAAAGTACTTTTATTTAAATTGTGTTTTATTATAAAAAAAATGGTTGTTGCATGTACCATAGTTATTTTTCTAAACCTTGAATACCCAAAATGTGAATTTTTTTATGGATTTCTGTTTGTGGTGCAATTCATTAGATGGCACCACATTTCATAAGGTTCAATCATTACTTTGGCAATAAGATCTTGTTGTATTTCAGCACAACAGATGGCATCAATGTATTTATTATTTCGCTCACATACGTAGATAGACATATAGACGGTCACACCATTTCTCCATTATAGCAGGATATTAGCCTGTCCTTGTATTCCCCCCTCCAGAATTTTTTTAAATTTAATGAGATTGAGTTTTGAAGCATATTTACAGACACTGCATATACACAGTGTATTACCTTGAAGTAACAGAATCAAGTTTTAATGCATAAGTTATAGCTATATATGCCATGAAAAAGTGGTCAGGCCATGGCTTGACTGGCTTTCTGCTTCCTATGTCCCTGCTAGTATTCATCTTCTGAACCTTTTCCAACAATTATTTTTCCTAGGGTAATGCAATCACGACAATACACAATACACCAAATGTGTCCTACCCATTGACTTATACAATCAAATTATAATATATTCAGACTTGTATATATCTGTTAATACAACCTAAAATTGTATTTACCCGGCCACTAGCAACAGCATATTGCTTGGATGACTTAAGACTGATCAACTAGAATACCAAGAGCCTTTTCTTCCATAACTTTGTTAAGATTAGTTCTACGAAAATTATACTTATAATTAAAAACCAACTGCTATTTATCAACCCAACTCACCAACAGAGATGGGCGATTTATTCAATTACCTATGTAATGAATTTATTATTATACATTTATTTTAACACCAACGTTTGTTTAGATTAAATTTATATTTAGAAACATACATAGCTTATACTGT
>NW_013675221.1:0-18115 GCF_000517525.1 Limulus polyphemus | reverse complement strand
AAACGTATTTGTATGAAAGAAAACTGTGTGTATCAGTCTTGTTGGCAAATATCATAAACTGACTATTTGTCGGCATATATTTAAAAACTAAATCCAAAGTACAATTTAACTACTAAATTTAAATTATCAGTTAACTCAATTTCAGACCACTTGGAATTCTAATTCGTTACACCTATAAGCAGCAATTACATCGATTAATGTCTAATAAACTAATCAATAGATTGAAACAACAAAAATAACTACCTAAACGAAATTAATTTTTCCAATTATTACTTATTTTGGTTATTCCAACAATCAATCGAAATTATGATTAAATCACTTGTCAGAAAAATAATCAACTAATCGAAATTACTTGTTACAATTGTTACTGTGTTCAATTATTCTAAAAATCAATTAATAGAAATTAAGATTCAATCAATCATCTCAAAAATAATTAAATAACTGAAATTAGGGTTTCTGATTATTAACTGTTTTCGATTATACTAACCATCTAATTAATATGTTTGTTTCTTCTTAAGCACAAACCTACATAATGTGGTTGAAGGAGATGCCTTTTGATTTGAGGGCCTTGGGTTCAATTCCACTTCCCAGTGAACCTGCTTGTCGTGTGTTTATTATTGCAAAACTACTGAGGCTAACTGCTACTGTCAACTAATTTTGAACTGCAGCACTCACCATGAACTTTCCGGGTACTTAAGTGTTAAATAAAGTGTAAATTTACTATTTTTACATTGTGTTTTGTTTCTGATTTATAAATGTGTACTGTATTATTTAATATTACATAAACAGGTGCAGATCTAGGAGAGGAAGTCAAGAGGTTCAGACTCCCCATCTATTTTTGTCCCAGAAATTAATAGCAGTATTCTTTTTCTTTAACGTTGTAAAAGCAGGCGCAGGGGAAAGATCCTGGGGACCGAACCCCCACCCATTTGTTTCAGAAATTAATAATTGTATTATTTTGTGGATGTAGGGTGTCCGGATCCCCAGCCTCCATTTTTCGGGAATTAATAACTACATTATTTACTGTTGTATAAATAGGTGCAGATTTTCGAGAGGGAATGAATCCTCCTCCATTTTCCCCCAAAATTAATGAAAACGAACAACAAACAATCATCCTTACACTACCATATAAAAGCAAAATGATATATTAGATGTCAATGTTTTTATTTGATTGATCTATTAATTATCGTTAAAGCTTTTTTTTAGGTTTTCTGAAATCAATAAAGCTTGAGTACAGCAATCCAGTTACGGCTTCAGCTAATAACTGATTATTATCAAAGAACAATAATACAATAGTGTTCTAACAAAACATGTATTTTGTAACCATAAAATAAATTACTTCATGATGTTTATAAATTGTTGTTTGCCAATTTATTATTTCTTTAGCATAATATGCTTCTATACTCAAATAACAACAAAATAAACGCCAATTAAGCCAATTTAATTGACATTGGCGCTAAATAGGAAAGGTCTATAAAAGTTATGGCAAAATATTTTTTTAGATTAAATAAAAAAATATGTTTTTCGAAAAATCCGCAAATGGCAACCTTCAGAAGAGATCCATCATATGAAAATTGGGGGAATTCGAAAACTACTTAAAAAAAACAAAACAATGTGAATGATATTATGAAAAATATATAGCACGTTATTTTTGTTGTTGTTGATTGTTACTCGTGCAGTAGGAGGCGTGTACTAATCGATTAGCAAATACCACTAATCGCCCAGCTCTACTCACCAAACAACCTAAATCCTCTTGTAAAGCAGTAACATTCTCTTCACAGCCAGCAACACCCACCTTAATATGATCAGCAAATTTAAAGAACTTATTGACCAGTCCTTCATCTATGTCAGTAATGTAAATTAAAAACACAGAGGTCCCAACACCGATCCCCGAGTTATCCTACTTGTGACATTAATCTAGTTTGAATGAACGCCATCTATCAGGCAAACGGTAACACTGCCTATGTAGAGATCACTCAGATTATTCATCGAAATGGTATTTTAAATATCTCCTCAACAGGTCATCGGAACTTTACAATACTAAACAGTGTTTCCTTTTATAACAATGTCTATTTAATGACCGAGTCACAAGTTTTGGGAATGTCTGTAAATATCATAAAAAAGTTTGAATTTCTTGTTCTCATTTCTTCTTCATGATAAGTCAAAAACCTAAACAATGGTGTCAACCAATTTCACTGAGGTGGCATTGTTTCAAACGGAGTATATGCTTTTATAAGTATTATTAACTAATAGTAATTAAAAAAACATAACTCTAGTGTAAACGATGTTATAATTACCCTTAAAGTTGGCTTTTTTACAGAAATTTGGTGTTCTTTTAATAAACTTAAGTACAGGGTGAAACAGAAATTATCAGCCAATAAAAGATAAACAACAAATATTGCAGTTGGAACATCATTGTATTTAGAACTTAGTTATAAATACAACCTTCCTACATCTATTGAAACACTACATAAAAAAACAACAAGCAAACATGTAAATAAAAAAAAAATTCAAAAAAGGAAGGAAATGTAGGGATGGCGTAATCAAGACAGTAGGGATGGCACTTGCATCATCCCTACATAACAGCACAGACAAGAATTAACATATAGCAATATATATAACTATTCAATCACAACTGAGTTTATTGTACTCTTTTTTTGTCTGTTAACATTCTACTACACTATGTGTCTGTGCTATTATGTAGGAATGATGTAAATGCCATCACTACTATCTTGTTTGCATTGTTTCTGAAGAATTGATATTAGTTTACTTCCCTTTCTAAAAAGTTTTTCTTTACTTGTACATATATAAAAGTATCTTTCTGTTGGTAAACCTCAAATTGTCTCAGTGATTAGAGCGCCTCAAGCGGAAGTCTCGCGTTCAATAAAATTTTTTATATTCATAGGTGATCATGTTTAGAGCAAATTCTTTCAATGTTGTGAAAAACATGAATACCGTGATATTTTAAATTAATATTTGTTAAAAATAACACCAACTATTTGAAATCCAAAGTGGATGGTTACAACGCTTGAATTTCATGTTGAAGATTTGCGTTCAAACCCAGTTGAGTCAGAATTCTATGTCAATTTGTTTTTATAAATGATAATATCTTCTGCAAGCTCTTTTAATACCATTATATATTAAATTTGGGGTTGAGATATTGGTTAGCATTTAAATTAAAATATGGCATGTTTACAGGATCAAGCCACCTCAGCTTTCCATTTTAATTGAACACTTCTAACACCATATACGAAATATATTCTAAATTAAAATTCTGAATAAAACTAAAAATACTTCAGAAACAGTGCAAGAAAAAAAACCGTCGCTTAGCAAGAGAAAGAAAAAGTAGATGGATCAAGAAAACTTAGCAAAAATTAGGGTAACTGGAGCAGAGGAAAAGCAACTGACACAATCAAATGAAGCTCCTAAAAACATAGATGCAAACGACTTCTGGCCCCTATGTCTTCCACATGCGTTGAGCGGGTACATCAGCTTGTATATAATAACCATCTGCTTTCTTCCATCCAGTGAGTTTTCTCTCCAGTGATCCAACCTATCCCCCACACCTACAAAGCCTTTTATGTGGCCTTGTCAAATGCTTTCTGAAAATCCAGATACACCAAATCCATTCTTGTACCCTCATCTTATATAACAGAAACCTCTTCAAAGAATGTTAAAAAAATTATTAAGGCAATATTTTGCCTCGGTGAAACCATATTGACTATCCAACAAAATTTTAAATTTTGTTAAATGACTTTGAAAAATATCTTTTATCAGACTTTCAAAAACTTTTCCCACCACTGATGCAAGACTAATAGGCATATAATTACTAGGGCAATTTCATTATCTCCCTCGAAAAAGAAGAGTGACATCAGCCAACTTACAATCTTTTGGCAACTGTCCACTATTCAAGGACATACATAAAGCATTAGCAAGTGACTCACGTATCCAATCCTTAACCTTCTTCAAATCCCTTGATGAAGTACTATGTGACCCAGGAACTTTACCATTCTTTAAACTTCTGAATCTGATTTTAACAAGCTTAGAATAAGAGTGTCTTTTTTTATTATAAAGTTCATACTTCGGTTAGCACTTCGTAGTATAAAGAGTATTCTAAAAGGTACAAAATCGTTTTTCTGAAAGCAATCATGTGATGATTGGCAATTAAAACCGACAATGGGAGAGTAATAATACACGAGTTCTAGTACAAATTATAAAACTAAAAATGAAAATAGTATTATTAATGAGTAATAATTAATTTCATACATATGTATGATCAAACACTAACCTTAACCAAAATGCTACCATATTGGTGAAGCAGCTCAGAACAGAGGAGTCATGGAGACAAACGTTTTTAAGAAATCAATATTCAAACTTCATAGAAGTGGCATAGGTTAATACTTCATTTGACGATGCACCAGTTACTATGAAAATAGAATTTCAGCAATAATAGATCTCAAGTATATAGATGACAACGTCAATAATAAGAGCAATGATGATTTCCAATGCTCTGTCGTACTGTGTAATTAACTTTTTGATTATAAACTATAAAAACAACAATAACATCTCTGAAACTCAAACAACACTTCCTAAATGTGGGATGGAAGAGAAACCCCAATTGCATGACTGTTCCGATTCAGAATTATCCAGTTTTCTATACATATGACAAGTTAAAAACCATGAACTCTGCACAATTTGGCAGCTATACATATTCCAAACTGAAAACATAAACATGAGTCTTATAAATAGAAATCTAGCTTCAATTAATTTAAACTTTTGTGTTACAAAGAACAAGAAACTAGCACTGCAATATTTCAACCAAGACCCAGCATGGCCAAGTGATTAGCGCGGTCGACTGGTAATCTGAAGGTCGCGGGTTCGAATCTCCCGTCCCACCGAACATGCTCGCCCTTTCAGCCTTGGGGGCGTTATACAGTGACTGTCAATCCCATTCTTCGTTGGTAAAAGAGTAGCCCAAGAGTTGGCTGTGGGAGGTGAAACTAGCTGCCTTCCCTCTAGTCTTTCACTGCTAAATTAGGGACGGCTAGCGCAGATAGCCCTCGTGTAGCTTTGCGCGAATTTCAAAACAATTTCAACCAAATGATAAGCGAAACTGTCATAAAATGTTTCTGATCGAAGACTTGAAATATATAAAAACACATCAAATGAGCTGTTTAACACAGCTTCACTTGCAAGGGAACACAATCTAGAAACTCGTTATGCTGTTTTTCAAACTTCGATGTTGAAAATAGCATTGTTACATAACCACACGTATTTTATTGATGACATACTTAACTGCAACTTTGATTAGGGCTCGCTACCTAATATAGAGTGTTGATCGTGTTATATTAAAATGATTTTGAATAATCAAATTAGCCAGTCACATGACAACCACAGTCGATATAAATAAGATGTGTTTGGCATTTCGTAGGTATTGCGACGTCACCGAAAATTGACTACTTTTGGGAAGGACATTGGACAGTCCTTTCCAACGCAAAATATTAATACACTCAGATCATAAAAATATATTCCTGATCGTGGACTTTGAATTTCCAAGTTAGAGATGTAGTATACTTGTATAAAATTTATGTGACCGGATTCAAAGAAAGATATATATTATTTTCTAAGACATGAATAGGTAAAGTATAATAGTCCTTCAACTGATATAATATGACGGCAGAACAAAACCTGCTTGACATTATCCTATTACTAAGTTGTGAAGTTTGCAACTTGTTCCCAAATGTCGGCAGAAAAATATGATAACAGTAAATGAATCTTGTGCTAATGCAAGTCTAGATTGATGACTGAAGCCACAGTAATGTTCTTTGAATCAATGTAGGTATAAGTTGTTGCAATATTAAAGATCCTTTCTCCATCAAGGTGGAAATTATTGTCAAAAACGTTCGGGTTCATTCTGGTTGTTATTTGCTTTTTTAAATATATCAATGGACACAGTAAATACCATGAGAAAGTTTTTGATATCAGTGCCCCATCTACTGATTATACTCCCATAAAGTTGACAGTAGGGATGTTGACTGGGTGATGTGCTGTGTTGTACTTCCACCAGATGTAACGCTTTGAGTTTAGACCAAAAAGCTCAATTTTTATCTCGTCTGACCACAAAACCCTCTGCTACATGTTTGCAATATTATTTACATGCATTGTCACAAACTCCATACGAGATTTAAGATGATTATTTTTTTCAGTTATGGCTTCTTTCTTGCCACTTGCCTATACAGGCAGCTTTATGTAGGGACCAAGATATTGTCGATGTATGAACACTGACTCCCATCTCAGTCATGGAACTTTGCAAATCTTTCGAATGCACTGTTGTCTTCGCAGTAGCATCCCTATCCAGTTTCCTGCTTGCCAGGCTGCTTAGTTTGGACCCGGCCTGATCTGGGTAGTGACTGGGTGGTATGAAGCACATTACACTTCTTAATGATGAACTTCACCATACTCAGATGGATAATCAGCAGCTTTGAATTTATCCCTGACTTGTTTGGAAAGCTCTTTTTTTTGATGGTTGGTTTGTCGTATCACTGTGTGAAATGTGGCTTAGATGCATTTAGTCTAAAGTCAAGTTAAATCACTTTGATTACACACAGATTACAACTGAACTGATTTACAATTGCCGTAGCAAAGAGGTTGAATACTTATGCAATTGAGAATATTATATATATATATATATATATATATATATATATTGTTGTTGTTGTTTTAGCTTTCTCAATTTCGAGTAGACTGCGTAGATTCTAAATAAAATGTCCCATTTGAAAGTTTCATGATTGCAAGCTCACACGGCAACAAAATGTGAAAACTTTGCAGAGGGTGAATACTTTTCCAAGACACTGTATGTTATATGTATCTTATTGTGCGATTCACCCTAATACCTCGCGAGTGACCCACAGCTTGGGAACCACTGGTCTACAGTTTATAGCACCTGACTGCAAAAGAAAAAAACAACAACATGTGGCTCGAACTTCCGAGCACTCGATTAGAAAACGTAGGCACGAAATAGGGACGTTTTCTACAAAAAAACAATAACAACAAATTATAACATAAATATTAAGAGCAATATTTTATACTTCGTTGGTATTTGCTTTTTACTTATATCAGGAAACACATTATATGTCCACAAAGGTCACTTTTATATAAAACGTAACTATGTCCTATTATACAAGAAACTCATTATTATATAGATTCTTCCCTTCCTGTTAAGTATTTAGTCACTTAATAGAAAATAAACATAACACCTTCTAGTGAGAAAAGTTTAGAAATATATTATTTTTAATACTCAGTTAAAAATGTACTACGTTTCATCTATTATCTGGACACTTTGGTGAAATAAAACAGGCATAAATATTACATACATATATGTTTATATAGTATAATAATATTCCTTGCTTTTTATGTTTCGCCAGAAGACGCCTAAGCTAATGATTAAATCCTGAAAACGTAATTCAATTGTTAAAAATAACCTTGCAAACTTGTCTCACTAAAAGGTGTCGTCATGTTTATCCGCCCAGAACTTGAATATTCTCAAAGGCATTCAAATAATCAAAAACTACAAAACAAATAACATATTAAAAGATATAAAGTGTCTCTATGTAGAATGTATGCTTAAGTCATGGACATTGTTGTTGTTAAATAAAAAAAAAAAAATCTATAATATAATCAAACCCACGCTGCTGTTTGAAAGTTTGGCTTAAGTGATTAAAGGTCAAGGTTAGATAGACTATAAAGTATTGTTAATGTGTATCTTACAAAATTTCATACGATTCTACAAATATTGAGATAGAGAAGCATACAAATTTGAGTAGGAAATTTCAATGATGCCAGAATTATATAGTGGCTTGTTATATTTGCATTCACAGTTCCTAAATCAATAAAACCAAAGATGTCATAAAACAATATATGCACAGTTTCCTTTTTTATATCTAATTTTGTAATTTATTTTATTCTCTACAAACTTTTGCTAAACACTATTTACTCCTACGTTACACAGGAAGTGTTATTCTATTTGAAGCGGAATTAATGGATCATTGGACCTGTTCTCACGCAGTGGCCCGGATGTCCGTTTCATGGTTGCGTAAGTATTGCCGTTAGCACAGCAGTGGAAAAAAATGGCATAGTAAGAAAAGTTTATCTTATTCTTGACTTTTCGCTTTTAACACCAAACAGTGGCGTCACCTATAATACTAGAAAGATTTGAACTATAACAAAGAGAACAATCAACTGTTTTTGCAAAGATCGTTCAAAGAGCTTCACTTAACGTCAGATCATTATCTTAAAAAAAAGAAAATTCGCACATACGTTAAAATAACTTCGTTTAATTTTTAATTTGTTTCCTATTCTCACGTTTTTCAAAATTATGTATCCTATATTTTTGGTACTACAAAATATAACAAAAATCCATTGACAAGTTCATAACTTTTGTATTGCTGACTTGATAAAGAACGGCTTGAGATTGTAATAATTTCTTGTGGTCAGTAATTATTTAATGTTTACTAGGTTCTTCAATGCTCAGTGGTAATCTTAAGAACTTATAAAGCTAGATAAATCCCTGCAGCGATAACGCGCAGAAACCCTATGTAAAACTTGGCTCTAATGTTTGTTTTGTTGTTAAGCATAAAGCTACACAAAGGGTTAACTGTGCTGTGTCCACTACATGTATCGAAACCCGGATTTTAGCATTATAAGCCTTCAGAGTTTCCGCTGACCCACTAAGAAGCCGCCGCTTATACTAACAAACAAACACTATTTGTTGATTCCATATTAGCAAGTTCAGTATGCATCAGTATACAACTTTGAATGATGACTTGGTAAATAGAATCTAATTTCAATAAAAGTATTCAGTATTTCAAAACAGAAATTATGTTTAAGTGATTAGCAGTCTTAAGAATGAACCGATGAATGGCAAGTAAAACTTGCAAATAACTAATAATAGATGACACCACACCATAAGACTTCAAAACTTTTCATTCCGCCATCTTGGACAGCAAGTTTATTTGTTAAACTTCACGTAAAGCTACTATGGTCATCTGCGTTAGCCGACCCTAAGTTAGAAGTAATAGACTAGATAGAAGGCAGCTACTCAATACTACAACCGCCAACTTCTTGACTACTTTTTTACCAACGAAAAGTGGGATTGACCGTCTCATTTTGACGCCAACACGGCTGAAAGGGCGAACATATTCGAACCCGCGACCTACAGTTTGCGAATTGAGCGCCCTATCCAAAAGACCGCCCTAGATGGATAGTTTTGTGTATATATAAGCAAAGTGGGACGAGTAAGAAGTGATCTGTGGCTTGAACGTCTATATTAATTCATCTTGTATCTGTGTCCAACTAACTCCTCTCACAAATTTTGGAGCTGATAGTACCAATGTTGGCAGGCGGATTTGGGGTGGCCCCTGGGTTGTGGATATGCAAAATCAAAGAGGTGCGGATAGGGTGTTTTGCAGCAGTATAACCTTTTATTATAACCACTTATTTATTTTTGCGGTTATGTCATACAGTTCCTGTTTTTCTTATCGGTATCTTGAACCACTGTTAAGGAAACTGGCGATGTTGCATTTGTCATGAATTGTATTTTTAGAATTTTCGCGCAAAGCTGTACAATGGCTTATCTGCACATAGAAATCCCCAATTTTTGGAGTTGACAGACTAGACTGAAGGTAGACAGGCAGTTTACAGCAGTGCTTCTCAACTGGGTGAATGGTTCATCCAGGGGTTATTATTATTATTTATTCTAGTTGTAGTTTGATAAATATATTTATTTTTGTTTATTTTATGTTGTATTTATCCTAGTTGTAGTTTGGTGTATAAATAACTAAGTCATAATTTTTTATTTTAATTTAGTACATTTTTGTCTATTTTCGAACTGGGGTGAGTGAGCTGTTGTGCAAAAACTTACAGGAGTGAATGATATTGGAAAAGGTTGAGAAACACTGGCCTACAACACTAATCTGTAAATTTTGGGTTACTCTTGAACAAAACAGTGAAATTTGACCGTCACCCTTATAATGCATCCGTGTTACCAATGTGCGGAGCGCATTTGACACAAAAGAATGATTCCGCTCGCGGATTCACAGTATGGCACGCAAATTAATAGGTAACGTCCATCCTCTAGCGAAGCTGATGTAGCTTAAGATTTGCATAAGAAAACATAACAAAAATAATAAGCCAAGGTTAACTGTAAAAATGCTAACCATTGTTAAATACAGGGTGGTCCAAAATTATATTACTTATTTTAGAATTTAATAATTAACTAACTAAAGAAATACAACCATGTAGTTTTCATCATCTTGTAGCCTAATTTAAACAGTTTTTATTGACATGTCAGTAGACTTCTGCAGTCTTAGCACGTCTAACCGATATTCGATTTAAGTCCACGTTCGCTGCAAAATGCCCATAGTTACAGTGGCGATGGCGTCAGTTATCCTGGACTTTAGCTCCGTGATGCTTGCTACAGGTGTGCGATACACGATATCCCTAACATATCCCATACTTCTTTCCTGCTCTGGCGTTTGTAATTACGCTGCTCCACAGTCACTGACTTGTCTCAGCAAGCCAAATGACGCAATGAACCTTTTCTTGCACGGTTGTTCACGGCTGTTATCTTACGGAGTAACACTACTCACTGGAGTGGAAAAAAAAAACCAGCAACAAAAATATGATAATAAAACCTGTTTGAGTTGGTTACAAGATGTTGAAACTGCATGGTTGTATTTCCTTAGTTATTTAATTATTAAATTCTAAAATAGGAAGGATACTTTTGGCCCACTCTGTATTGTTGTATCGGTTTCTTTTGTTGAGCGGATTCTTTTGAATAATCCGGTAAAGAATGAAAATACAAAGCCCAGTCTATTTAATTATAACGAAAACGTTTTATTTATTCGTCTACAAATCCCAATCTTCTACATTATTTACATAACCCGTTGCTCCCCGAGCGATAGTTGTAGCTTAATAATTCCGCTTGCTGCTAATTTTTTTATTCGTAAGGTACATCTGTATTTCTGTTACTGTGTCGCGGAAATGTAGAAGGAAATTCCATTTGAAAATTTACTCATCAGTATTCTTGCTATTTAACCATTTCTTTTACGAAACTATTAATTAAAACATATCGCCATCTGACACGCATCTTCGCTTCCAGCGCTGGACTTTAAAAATATATATAGTCACGCAAAAAAAAAAAAACCTTCATGTGACCTGTTTCTCTTACGCTACCATTGGAAAGTGGCCCTGCTCGAGATTGGCATCTCTTGGCGTTAGTCCTGTAAGCTTTACAGTGTGTTAGATATACACAAACCATTACAAAAATGTCAGTATAAGGCCGTCACATAACTTACCATCGATTACATGTAAAATCTTCCCCAGTATTTTTCAACATCTGCGGTTATAATTCAATTGTACACACGCACACATATAAGTTCTAAATTTTGGCATTTCCACAAAAGTCAAAAATGTTTAAAAGTTAATATCACTTTTCTGCATAAAAACAAATATAAATGTTGTCATTACGTTGAGTAAGAGTGTGTTGTTGTTTTTTCAATTTAAAATCTAAATGTACATTACATTCGGCCTGAGGAATAAAGGAGGAAGATAAAAACAAAGCAAAGTGTCGGACAAAGAGCGCGTAAAAGTTGGGATTATGGAAAAGAAAATAAAGAAAAATAAAGAACGGATTATGAGAGAAAACAGTTGATACGTAAAGTGAGTGATAAAGGAAATGCTCCCTCAAGCAGAGCTTTTCCTGAGGATTTTTTTCAAGTGCACAATTATATTTTAACGTCATCATTTTTTAATACATGACGCCTTAGTGCACCTCAAATATACATGCCTAGTAACAAATGATAAAAAAATGAATAGCATCCTAGTAAATAAATTTATTTATCAACTCTGAAATGGAATTTTATAATCTTAAATATGTTGTTTTTTATACTTATCTACTTGAAATTACTTATATAGGTGAATTTTCAACTGAACAAATATTTTTACAAGTACACAATTTGTGATCAACTTTACACTACGATAACTCATGCACTCAAGAGAGTTGTAACCAAAACCAATGTTTTGGTCTTCTGGCTGAGTATCATAGTACCACCTAACTGAGAACCACCTGTCTAATATCAAATTTAAGATCAGGACGTGCTGTGTGTATTTAAGGTACAGATGTATAAATAGAGTATATGTACTCATACCTATCGTTCCTCCTACACCTGTAGTTATGGTGACAATGAAAACTGTCCTCCAAGCACAAAAAAGGCAAGTACATGTTTGTGGAAATTTCTGTAATGTAATACGTGGGTCATGTCAGCACAGGAAGTGGAATTTCAACCACGTAACGGAAGTTGATAATTTCTATGGAAATTACTGATGTCGGCAAACATTTTATTTGCTTTTTTTTCAATGCATAAGATTGAATACACTGCAATTTGGTAACATTATGCGTTAATTAACTACATCATTAATAGAATAACATTTATGTGAAATGAAACTATAAATGAAAGCTATAAAGTGAAAACAGAGAACATTGTCATTGATTAAATATATTAGTAATAAAAATGCCCCTCTGTAGCCAAGCGGTAAGCTTAAAGGCTTATAACGCTAAAACTTAAGGTTCGATATCCACGGTGAGGAAAGCGCAGATAGCCCACTGTGTAGCTTTTGCACATAAACCAACCAAATAAATAAACAGCCAACAAAAGATATACGTTTTAACTTAAATATATTAACTAAGGATACTGTAAAAATATCCAATTTTGTAATACAACTAATAGAAAGCTTAATGACGATAATAGCGTTAAAAGTTCTGTACGTATAGCAATACAATTTTTTAAGTCATGTTTTTTTCTTGTTAATCCTGTTGTTCCTTATTTCAAAGTGGTGGCTTAACCACAACACAGATAAGACACACTAAAAATATTCTAAATAAATAATAAGTAAAATTCAGACCATCATTCCGAAAGGCAAATTTACATACAGCCCCCCCCCCCCTCCCCATAGAAATAACATAAAGCAGGAGAAGGAGGTGGGAATTTCCATCGGGAAAATGGTACTGAGGCCTTTCGCAACCGTACTCTAAATATGACGTCATTATAGTCCTTGTTTGACAACAAAAGCCATACTCAATTCCGTAATGATCAAGCAGTTATTTCGAAACCGTCAGGCCAACTGTTATCACATACACATATGTCAAAAATACTCATAAGATGTGAATGTCAAAATGTAAACTTTACACGTCATATGTAATTACTTTTATGTCAGTGGTGCAAACTACCACAGAAATAGACTTGGTCGGCGTTTATTGCCATTTACCTCCTGTTATCTAGACATCAAACAAATATCTTAGTAATAAGTGGAGCTTTTTGCTCCTCAGTATTCTATACATGTTGTATGCATGTTTCGGTAAAACTAAATAGGTTCCATCTGCAAAAACATCTGCTCCACCTAATATGAGCAAAAAATCATCATTAGATAACAGAGAATGGGGAATAGACTTAAAAATAAGACCCAAAACTCGATCGCTTTCGAATAGTTGACTATTCTTCTTCAGGAGAACAAAGGAGAAGAATAGTCAGCTATTCGAAAGCGCTCGAGTTTTGGGTCTTATTTTTTAAGTCTATTACACTTTATATGTGTGTGATCCTTTGTGCTAACTCTTTTATCAAACGAGAATGGAAATGATATTTTCTCGCCTATGAAGCCGTTTGGAAGCAGTATTAACATAAATTCATATCGCTTCATGAAACGTATTCTTATATTGAAGATACTCTACCAATATTTCATTACCTATGTATAACGTTGTATGGTGAGACGTCCAATAACAAGGTTGACTTTCAGTTTCCATTGGCTGCAATATTATCATTAGTCGTAATTATAATTTCTATCTGTATTTATTAATGCACTTTTCACCTCTAAAGAAAACATTAGGCGAAATACTAGTGGTTGTAGATGTATGTCAAGTATGGGTTTTCCCTTATGGCTCAAGCAACTCGTAACAATTTTCTTTAAACAGCAGACTTTATACAAAATATGGCAACTGTACGTTTTATGGAAAAACGTGTCTCTGAAGATCAGTTTCCCAACTAAAATTTATTAGAAGTACTACATCTCATTTCACTATTTCCACCAATATATTCTAGGAAAAACTGTATGACTCACCGGAATTATCTAGAGAGGAAGTCCAGCGATTACATAATGGCACATCAGAATTGTATAGGGCAGAAGACGCGATCAGACACCACCATTTGCTTCCTACCACTACTAATAAACTTAACGAGCAATCAACGACGACAAAAAACAAATAATCTTATTAATTATGAATTATTTGGTATTAGTATGATGTGTGCCACAACTACGTAGGTTGCAAGTTATATTGGGGAATTGTTGCTATCTTTACAATAGTATTTGTTACCAAGATGTAGGCTATCACACTTGTTGACACGAGATAAACGGAAATATCTGGATAACGTAAGAGATGTTCTTTACCCCTCTATTATGGATGTGATCCGATTGATCTTGTTCTCTTACATTGAGATCACATACACACTACCAAAAAAATGTATGAAAGCTTTAATAATTACCGTCGTAAATGATCTGTGGAATCTTTAGTTGTGTCAGCAATTTTTTCATGCAATTAGTAGCTCTGAATCATACATTCATTAATATACTCATATCATGTGTCTAAAAAAAAATTAGTTTGATGTCAAAACTGAGATGATTTAGTAATTTAATGAGAATGCTTTAAAAGAGTTTAAAAAGTTTTAGATGTATTTTGCTATAGTTGTCATGTTATTCAATTTGCAAACTGTAGTTCAGTTGAGGTTTTTGAGAATTCAACATTTCCCTCAAATTAATTAGTACCCTTGGGAGAATCATAAAAAAAATTAAATGTTCAAAGAAGAATAGTGACTCATATTTCCATACTATATGAACTACTGTATTTCGTTAATTCTTCTTATTCTGTTACTTTCTGATTATGATACATTTTTTCTTGATAATAACAGAAACTATTACGTACTTCAAGGAATATCTAGCTCACGTTTTTCTTCTTATATTTTTACTCACAAGAATCAGTGTTACGTACGAGCTTATGTGCATTTGTGCGTACACATATATTTGTTTATATCTTTTGAAATGCACGTCATACGGAACCGCATGGATACACCGTACACTGGCAAAACCCTTGGCGGGTGCAAGCAACGCAACCTCGATTAAGAAACGGGTTTTGTAATCTTCGCTGTTGAACGTTAAGCTACACAGAATGGGCTATATGTGCTCTGCCCATTGCAGATATCGAAACCAAATGTTTAGCGTTATAATCACTCAGGTCTATCGCTGAGCCATCGGGGAAAGTTTTCTAATCTATCGAAATTCCCAAGAAACAAGTTTGGCGAAGAAAAAAAAAATGAATGATGAGGAAAACGTGATAAAACATATAAGCTGAAAACATTTTTTTTCAGTTTTCCTTTCCAATTTAGCACGTTCTTTAAAACAACTGTAAGTTGTAACCGCCAAATAGGTAAAAAAAAGTAGCACATTCCATTAATAAATGAATGTCTAAACAGTAACTAAATATTTTTAGAAGTCCATAGTCAAAAATAAAGGAATAATAGTTCGAAAACAAGGTCGAGGAAAAAGCAATGTGTAACTGGAAAAGGTAAACATTCCTAGAAAACACGTGCATGCTATTAATTATTTTGTACAGATAAGAAGCTTTTATCTTCAATGAATTTTGGAAAATATATATTTAAAAAATTATAATGAATCTTCGGACAATATTCCGAAACTGCTTCAAACACACACAGGATGATATTTATAAAGTGCGAAAAAAGTATTGACGTTTCTTCAGTACTGAGAGCTAACAAAGTACTTGCATCAATGATCTGATACACGCGCGGTGTAAATATCTTATCAAGCAAGGTTCTAAACGATTACAGTATATCTAAAGTAGGGTATAATGATTATATATATAGAACAGGTGGGATAAGGTTATAACATTAGTCATATGTAGTTATTAATAATAAATTCAGTAAGATGCATTATATAACACATTACCCAAACTGTTTTTGTGAAATACGTTCTCGCCTTCTCTGATCTCACAGAACACTTAAAAGTTAAGATAGTTTATATATTAAAAAAAAAAATTTAAAGCCTAAAAATTTAAAATATAGCTATTTTTCTATATGTGTACGAAAGCTGGATAGCATTTCTGGAATAAAAATATAAAATAATATGGTTCCAACTAATGTCACCAAACATTTATATCAGTTAAGACTATGTTAAGGCTATATCTTTTCTTTGCTTTGTACGTTAAGAATGACTGAAGTAATAATTTGAGTAATAATTAATAGATATTTGTTACTTTATAGATTTAAAATATATTTGTTGTTACTTTATTAACGTTTTTATACTTATACTATGAGCTAAAAACGGCTAATGCTATGACTTCGCCTTGTTTACGAGTTCGTTGCTGTCCCAACTTAGGATCTTCTCTTTAACAAGTTCTTTAAAATGTTTAAAGAAAGAAGGAAATAGGGCCTGGCGAGTACATTTGCCCTTGCGCCTGTACTGGTTCTCGACGCTCCTGGATAAAACATATTCCTGTGAACCCTCTTACATTTTATAAGATCAACTCAAAAATCACTGGCAATACTAAAGATTTGTACAGAAATCTCAACAAACTTATAACTTTAATTAAGACAATTCTTCAAATGCTCCAAAAATATTTCAAAAAATAATAATATTCCGCTTTACGACCTGAAATCAAGATTTTATTATTTTAAATATCTGTATTTATCTTAACAATAACAATAAACAAAAAAGGGATTTAAATTACAACGTGCCAATAAAATAAACTGGGCAATAAACTCTTTCGGAAAGAAGACCTTTATAAGTAAATAGTCGTATTAAACCTGAATTGGTTTATGCTCTGAAAGGCTCGAAATATGCACATTTCTAAAACTGTGATTCATCCACTGGGAGTGTGAGATCGTCTAAGAACATGTATAATAGAAACATTCCAAGGTTAATGAAACAGAGTTTCTTCCTGTTTATTAATATAACTGTTTTCCTAATCCTATTGAAGTATTTATTATTCATTGAAAGCCACACATAATAATTTGATTATAATATAAATAATAAAGTCTTATTCAATTATTGACTGGTCGTTAAAATTTAGATATCTTGAATAGAAAACTTATTTATATCGTTATGCGACAGTGACACTAGCAATACCAAGAACACGGTAGTTACAAGTTAATACGTAAACAACTAACTTATAACTAGCTAGCTATACACACAATATACATACCTTCAATTCCCACCAGTCTTTGTCCACAAAATAAACTGATAATGTAAATTGTACTAAGCATTCTCTCCTCAAGTTTTGATATCGTCATCTCAATTTCTTATCCTAGATAAAACTTGTCATTTACGAACAGTACTCAGTTACTATTTTGCGAATCAAACTGTTAGTGTTACCACGATTTTCTCATAATGTCAAACGTTATTTATTTAACAGTCAATAATTACTTTTTTAACGCACGGCACATAGTGTCACAACTTGTGTTTGCTTCGAGACTAATCACAAATAACTATACAAAAAACTATCTTTAACACTCCCACCACACGAGCGCTGCTCATCCAAACCACATACTTCTGAAACTTCTGAACACTGACTAAGTTAAGTGGTGGCTGTTCTCTCTACTAGAATCACTCCACGCTCTAGCTCAACATTCGACTTATTATGAAGATTAGTATGAAAATTTTAAAAATTGAAACCTATACTTCATCTCGAAAAGCGATGGCGTTTTAGTATCTTTTTTCGAATTATCAATACGGTAAATATTCTAATAATTAATAGTCAACAGTACATATATATTAAGGTAGACACGTGGTGTGACGTAATTATTTACGAGCATCCTGGCAGAATCCTAACGCATGACGTCACAATGAACTTGTTGCTTCTGTAATGATGAAACGGTAGTGTATGATCCAGTTTATCAGTTATTATAGTAAATAATGCCTCATGCAGACGATGCATGTTCTTTTTACTTCAGTTGTTTGTGTGAGATTATATCAAAACAAAAAAAAAGAAGAGAGAGTG
>NW_013675220.1:19284-23278 GCF_000517525.1 Limulus polyphemus | reverse complement strand
TCCCGTTGCCGCACACAATGAAAATCGAACCCCGACACTAATATTCTTAACATCAAGAATCTAAGTGCGTATTATTTATGGCGATCAGGAAATTTGACTCGTTGTTCGTGAAAATTAGAGTGCCTTATATATTCGGGAGTGTTTTATATTCAATAAAAGAAGGGTGGTAAAGTATGAAAATATTAAATTACATGGTGGCCAAAAAAATTGGAAAATGTTTTTAAAAAGCCGTACCTGGGAAACCGTTTAACATACGGTTTGTTGCACGTGCAAGAACAGTGTTCGAGATTTTTTTACAGCACATGAATATATATAAAACACAGTTTGAAGATTATTATATTAGCTTAATGTGCTTTCTTGTTGAAGTGACAAAAATATATGTTATCCAACTCAGTGGTTTTACAGTACACACATTATTCAATGGTGTTCCCGGGACGGTCACATGTAACACTGTCCGTTGTTTGGTGGTGCACGTGCTGAACAATGGCGGTTTTAAACTACGACAGCAACAATTTTAAACATAATTCTTATACGTTCAACAAACCGTGTGTCTCTGTGTTAAATGGTTTTTCTCGGTAATCTTTATCAAAAGGTTTCAAACATTCTTGGACACGTTGTATAGTGAAATATACCGTAGATAAATATGACACTTACACGCATAACTGTTGAACAATAAAACGTAGATTTACAAACTGATTCTTATAAGACTGACGAATAAGATATTTCCCAGAATACCATTCGTTAGTAGAAAATGGTAGATTACTTGATTGATATGTTAGATAACGTCGTCATGGAAACAACAAAATTATCACAAAATACGATAAAACTACGTCATCGTGCAAACAACGAAATTATCACAAAATACGATAAAAGTACGTCGTCATGCAAACGACGAAATTATCACAAAATACGATAAAAGGACGTCGTCATGCAAGCAACAAAATTATCACAAAATACGATAAAAGGACGTCGTCATGCAAACAACGAAATTATCACAAAATACGATAAAAGGACGTCGTCATGCAAGCAACAAAATTATCACAAAATACGATAAAAGGACATCGTCATGCAAACAACAAAATTATCACAAAATACGATAAAAGGACGTCGTCATGCAAGCAACAAAATTATCACAAAATACGATAAAAGGACGTCGTCATGCAAACAACGAAATTATCACAAAATACGATTGTGCAACGATAGATTTTAATATGTGAGGATACAGGCTGACTTAATAAGTTTCCAACGGCTACACAACATATATAACCCTTAAAATTTGTTTTTCGGATCGTTTTCTCACTGGGTTATTAAAATTCTTAAAACTATTGTAAAAAATAAGGGATAAGAAGGTAAAGCAATCCGCGGGTATTTGAAGAAGCGCAAAAACTCACTAATGGTTTTATCAAAGCCAAAATTTACCCCATTCGTCCAAACCAAAAATAAACTTATTTTCCGTATTTAAACCAGGTGTCACTACCAAAATTGAGTGAAGTATTTTCGAAATATATTTAAATAAAAACCGATCATTTATCGCCCGTAAAAATGTTTTGCATTCAGTTAAAGACCAGTTGACAGTTTTTGATAAGTGTGACGTTTACAACATTTTATGTTCATGTCCTAAAATATATAATGGCCAGACTACCAGAAGTACAAAGATTAAATTTAAAAACACCACAGAAATATTACAAAGGAAAAGGCTTGGGAAAAGGCTCTAGCTGAGTACCACGTAAATACAAATAATGACACCCTACGGCACAAAACTGAATTGCTGTTTAATGATTTCTATATTCAGAAAACTTAATTTTCACAAATGGCAAGAAATATTCAAAACATTAAGATGATATTTCAAACAACACTTCGATTCTACAAGTTCAATTACAAAAAAATTCGGACTCTATCTTCACCAGTTATTCCAATTCCTTCACTTCGTTCGTGTATAAGACCTATATGTTTATACATTTTGAACTAATAAATTATGTCAAATACGTTCTTTTTGCTCCTTCTAATTTAATTACTTCATTTAACATTTTATACCATTTAAAAAAAAAACCTTGGTTGTCCAGAATTGTTCTTGGATTTTAATTTTTCATCACTGAAAATGAACGTGCACGTTTAGTTGCTCGAAATAGGTAAGGTTAAGTTATTTAAATCTCTTTATATAATATATTTATTAAAATCCTTCGATGCCCCTAAAAATGTTGCTTGGTAATTTAGTTTTATTGGTTTTGCACGAGTTGCCTTCATAAAAGTTTAAATAATTTTATATAATCTTAATAAGCAGCTACAGTTGCCATCTGTTAACAAAAACTAACATTAAAGTGTCACAAATATTTAAGATTATCCTGACACCTAAAGGTCACCGCATAAAATTTGAATTAAATAAAGCCAATTAACTTTGAAAGTGCATTAAATTCTAATAATATAAATTAGCACAATACAATTAATGTTCGCAGTAATGTAAATAATGTGTAATAAAAATGTTTGCTCTCGGGTAAATAATATATAGCAAAAAACATTTTTTACAAAGTAAATATAATGTTTGAAGAAAACATCAGCCTAATCACAAAGAATAGACTGTTTGATTAGGACAATTTGATCTGTTAATTATCTATAGTAAGTTTTATGTTAAATACCTGTTACCGGTTTCTTTTGATAACTACAATACCTGCACCTAGATGGCGCTACAAACGTTCTATAAATTACAATTGCTGTCAGTCGTTAATCGCAAAGTCATGGTTTCTACTATCTCTTTGTCATTTCTCGTATAAACTGCAACGAAAAACAAACTTCATAAATCACTTTTGTGAAAGAAATATTTCAACTTTTTATTCTGCTGTAAAACATGCCTGGCTTGGCCTGATGGTCAAGACGCTTGACTCGCTGTCGATAATAGAGTAACCAATCCCTCATTTCGTTGGTAAAGAACTAGCGATGGATGGTTTGACTAGCTCTTGTCTATCACTTCAAAATTAGAGACGGCTCAACCAAATATCCTTCGAGTAGCTTTACACAAAATTCAATAAAACCAACAAGCAGCTCTATGCTGGTTAAGACAATTCGCGCAATTTTCACAATGGATAATCGTAAGTTTGTTCTCAGATATGACATGTTTTGTTTATTTGAGGGGTCCAAAAACAAACAGGCCCTTTGAGACTTCACTATTGTTCTTGTCTCACCTCGTTTTGCCTACATGATTTACACGTAATTTTACAAATTACTTTCTGGTTTAGTTTTCGGTAGGATAATTTTTTTGAATAATGTTCTCTTGATTTTCAGTTCTGGTTTTTTAAGTATTAAAACAAAAATGGTATTCATGTTAAGTTCTTAAAGAGTCGTTTTCTCTAGATTGAAGAAACTTCACTGACATATTTAATAACACGAATTGTGTTAATAATAATGTTCTTATATTGTGGTTGTTTATTGGTTTTTTTCGATGTCACATAGTTTTGTTTCATAAATTTTTTTTTAACAATTCATTCTGGGAATTTTTTTTTTCGAGTGAAGGTTTTTAGATATTCTTTCTAGTTAATAATTTAAGTTGTCTGGAAACAAGTATTAAGTTTTAAGAGCGATATGAATAAAGTCTCTTAAGGTTTTCGAATACCTCAAGAAAACAAAACATGTCACATCTGAGAACAACTTCAAAATTATAAGAAGAAAAACTGATCTGAATATAAAAAAAAGAGCAGAACCTCTGATAGTCAAGGCCAGGTGGTTAGGGCGCTCGACTCGCAGTCTGGGGGTCGCGGGTTCGAATCCACGTCACACCAAACATGCTTACCCTTTCAGCCGTGGGGGCGTTATAATGTAACGGTCAATCCCCCCCCCCTATGCGTTGGTAAAAGAGTAGCCTAAGAGTTGGCGGTGGGTGGTGATGACTAGCTACCTTCCCTCTAGTCTTACACTGCTAAACTAGGAACGGCTAGCGCAGATAGCCCTAGTGTAGCTTTGCGCGAAATTCAAAACAACCAACTGATACTCAACAGTGCAAAAA
>NW_013675220.1:15082-18355 GCF_000517525.1 Limulus polyphemus | reverse complement strand
GTATTTTTGGTTATTTTATTACTATTGTTACATACCCAAATTAAGTATTTTTGGTTATTTTATTACTATTGTTACATACCCAAATTAAGTATTTTTGTTATTTTATTACTATTGTTACATACCCAAATTAAGTATTTTCTATGGATATTCCTAAAACACGCTTCTACACGACATCAAATTAACACGTTAATAAATTAATGTGTATACAACTTTATAAAAATTAATATTTTAAAACATGCAGTAAGGATTCTATATTTTCGGTATTAAGTAAATAATTATATATATATTTTTTTCTTATTCTTCTATCTTTACTTCAGCTCTCTAGGCGAATTTGCATCAAAGCGGAACTATTAACATCAGTGTGTAACACATTAACATCCGGCACTGGGCTATCCGCTGTCTCCACCACGGGGAATCGAACCCCGGATGTTAGGGTTGTATGTTCGTTGTATGTCCGTTGCCCCAGTGGAGGACAAGGTACTCGTAGCTATGGGTTGATTGGTTAGGTTACATGAAAAGTTCTGAGACCTAGAATGTAACTGAAAAACATCTCAATGTGGGATTCCATAGATAAACTAATTTTTATCTTTATTAATTTATTCTGAAGTGAAACTAACTTTTATCTTTATTAATTTCTTCCGAAGTAAAACTAATTTTTATATTTATTAATTTCTTCCGAGGTAAAACTAATTTTTATCTTTATTAATTTATTCCGAAGTAAAACTATTTTTTATCTTTATTAATTTATTCCGAAGTAAAACTAATTTTTATATTTATTAATTTCTTCCGAGGTAAAACTAATTTTTATCTTTATTAATTTATTCCGAAGTGAAACTAATTTTTATATTTATTAATTTATTCCGAAGTAAAACTACTTTTTATCTTTATTAATTCTTTCCGAAGTAAAACTACTTTTTATCTTTATTAATTTGTTCTGAAGTAAAACTAATTTTTATCTTTATTAATTTGTTCCGAAGTAAAACTAATTTTTATCTTTATTAATTTATTCAGAAGTAAAACTAATTTTTATCATAAAAACATCAACCAATCTATGAGAACTGTTTGTAAATTTGCACGTGATATTCTGTTCTATTTTGAATCATGTAAATATTTTTCACTTGTAATTCGATGATGGGGCGAATTTCCATTACTCAAGTATTAGAATATAATCCAACTGATAAGTTTTAATTACAACTACTCTTCATTACAATATACCTGTTCATCTTTTAAAAACATTAGTTTGTTGCAGAAACATACGCTGTGAGCGCCCTCTATATTGTGTTAGATATAAAATTTAATCAGTATTTTCAAACTCTTTAAGAATTGTTTAAATTTCCATCACAGAATAAGCGAGTGTATTAATGAACGGGTTTTGATGAATTTGGTGCTACATTTTGTTCTGTTATATATGTTGTTGGTTTTCACCGTCTTCAAGTTCATGCTTTCAGTTCATCTATTGTTCAATAAATAACAAATAAACAGTCTTTTATTTTTATTCCCCCCCCTCCCAGTGACCCAGCGGTATATCTGAGGACTTACAATTCTAGAAACCGGGTTTCGATATACGTGGTGGGCAGAGCACCAATAGCCCATTGTGTAGCTTTGTGCTTAACTACAAACAAACTTCATTCTCAGCTACAGTTTCACGTAACAAGACCGCTTTTAGAAGAGCATCTGGCACGGTAATGAAAAAAACTCTTAATGTTTAGTTTTTAATTTTACAGCAGATGTTATTTAAAAGCTCTGAAGAACAACTGATTACCAGCATAGGAGAGACACCTGGTTGAATTAGTATGCATAGTTAACTCAATCATTCCGGTATAACTTACATCTGAACTATATAATACGACTCTTTCACCTGGTGTCCATCTTTGACTCATAAGAACTAAAGCTAAAACGTGCCATAATTCGATTTGATTGCAAAAAATAAACACAAATATGAAATATTGTCTAACGTTTATTTGCCACAGATATTCATATAAAATGAGAACGTAGTAAATACAGATTCCCATAATAGTTAAAAAGTATATATATAAAACTTAACGAAAGTAATTTTTCTTTTAATCTTTTGAGGTGAAGATAAGTGCTTGGGTTATTAAATACCGGCCTTGATGAGCCAACTTCACACCTGCCGCCTAGGTATGCTTTACATAAACTTATTCCGTGTTGCCCACTACTTAAAACTCCAGGTGACAGCTCCATACAGAATGTTATATAGATCTTAAAAGAAAAAATGTAGTACAGTTTCTTCATGGAGAATTTCAAGGTCATAATCATGATATTCTATAATAAATGTATATATATATATATAAAATCCTGTGGGTTCTTCGATACGAAATGGAACACTTTCTCCACAGTGATAGAGGTATACCTACTGCACTTAGAAACTGACTGTTTTAGTTATCACGACGTAGGGACTCGTTTTGTTTTGTTTTAGAGCAAAGTCATACTGGGCTATCCGCTGTCTCCAACGCGGGGAATCGAACCCCAGACGTTAGCGTTGTAAGTCCGCAAACTGTCATAGTTATCACAACGTAGGGACTCGTTTTGTTTTGTTTTAGAGCAAAGCCATAAATTGATAAAGAAGAGTTTCTTGATGTTAGTTTTTGCACTGTTGAGTATCAGTTGGTTGTTTTGAATTTCGCGCAAAGCTACACTAGGGCTATCTGCGCTAGCCGTTCCTAGTTTAGCAGTGTAAGACTAGAGGGAAGGCAGCTAGTCATCACCAACCGCCGCCAACTCTTGAGCTACTCTTTTACCACACGGCTGAAAGGGCGAGCATGTTTGGCGTGACGGAGATTCGAATCCGCGACCCTCAGATTGCGAGTCGAGCGTCCTAACCACCTGGCCATGCCGAGCCGCATTTTTTGCTCTCTAGGGTATTGTATTATATTACGGTGTCACCTAAACAGTCTAATGACACAAGTGGTGGTTTGTTACTTTATTTTCAACAATTTCTACTACAGTGGTAGACAGTAAAATAAACACAGAAGATGTTTTATCCGAACTTCGCCTTTATCTAGTCGATAATGTGAAATGTTTAGCGATTCAAACTCTGATAAGAAGTATTTTGAAACTTTGTGACCAATGTGCAACTCACGAACACTCGTGTTCTGCATACACCAAATAAAATGGGGGAGGGGGCTTAAAATTCAGAAATTTAGTACGGTTAATATGGAATCCAGCTTTACGTGGCTCATTTTTGGTACGGTTAATATGGAATCCAGCTTTACGTGGCTCATTTTTAGTACGGTTAGTATGGAATACGGCTTT
>NW_013675220.1:9111-14877 GCF_000517525.1 Limulus polyphemus | reverse complement strand
AATAAAATAACCAAAAATACTTAATTTGGGTATGTAACAATAGTAATAAAATAACAAAAAATACTTAATTTGGGTATGTAACAATAGTAATAAAATAACAAAAAAATACTTACTTTGGGTATGTAACAATAGTAATAAAATAACAAAAAATACTTAATTTGGGTATTTAATAATAGTAATAAAATAACAAAAAAATATCAGTAATTTCGGAAGTTATAATTTAAAAACTTATAAAGCTAAATAACATTATATAAGTTACGACCATCCCCAACGTTTTATCTAATTCGGTTAAATAATATGTATCAATAATCTGCACAGCTGGATAGCCGACGATAACCAGAACAATCTTGTTGGCAACCCTAATTAACACCTGAAACTATCACACCTTTAATAAGATTAATATTACTGTGAACATAATTCCTTAAATTACAAAAGATAATAAATAAAGTTTCAGCAGATAAATTGGTACTTAAGTACATGTTGTATAATACAACTCAACACTCTAACTGCTTTCTGCCTCGCATTTTTAGCCGCGGCAAAGTGGCTCATAGAACGGCTCTGAGTTTATTTGTATTTTTTTTTTCAAGTACAAACTTTTAGCTCATAGCTCCGTCATCTCTTCCCCGATTTGAGATTTAATTACAGTTTTCGACTCAAGAGGTCAAACCCTTTCGATTGATTTATTGACCACGCCCAAGAACTCATACATTAATTTACTCTAATTCTGCCTAAAATAATTTCAATTTGAGGGTAGGCTGGTAGAGATCCTGATGAGTAATAAGATTGAATCGAGTATACGCGCGCGCCCCACGCTTGGTATTGTTGGCGCATAAAAATATAGCTGATCAAAAGAAGAAAAAAAGGTCTCATAAACTAAGTTACTCTAATTCTGCCTAAAAGAATTTCAAGTGCCGCGATTATTGAGGATTCCCTTTTGTTTACGTAGCACTTGAAGACAGATGTAATGCCTATGATTCTGTGTGTCATGAAGTTATATAATCACCTTCTGTCCCCCGGTTTTTACGTGTTACTTGAAGATAAAAGTGTTATACCCATAATCCTATGAGTCATCATGTTACATAGTCACAAGAAATTTGTTTCGGCATTACACTGTTTCTTGTATGATGCTCTCCTACTAAGTATTTTGTTTTTTTGTACTAACTTAACTCTCACCAGAGGGCGCTATCACATGACTAAATCAAAGTATGTGAGCAAATGTAACTTATTATTGGCAGTATGTCCCTTCTAAGAGACTTAATGAGATCCCTAAACTAAAACAACACTAGTTCTTATCAGATGCTTAGCTGTCTCTACACCATGTTAGTAGGCACGCCTGGTTCCTATCAGATGTTTAACTGTCTCTACACCATGTTAGTAGGCACACCTGGTTCCTATCAGATGTTTAGCTGTCTTTACACCATGTCAGTAGGCACGCCTGGTTCCTATCAGATGTTTAGCTGTTTCTCCCCCATGTCAGTAGGCACGCCTGGTTCCTATCAGATGTTTAGCTGTCTCTACACCATGTCAGTAGGCACGCCTGGTTCCTATCAGATGTTTAGCTGTCTCTACACCATGTCAGTAGGCATGCCTGGTTCCTATCAGATGTTTAACTGTCTTTACACCATGTCAGTAGGTACACCTGGTTCCTATCAGATGTTTAGAGCTGTCTCTACCCCATGTCAGTAGGCACGCCTGGTTCCTATCAGATGTTTAGCTGTCTCTACCCCATGTCAGTAGGTGCACCTGGTTCCTATCACATGTTTAGGTGTCTCTATACCATGTCAGTAGGTACACCTGGTTCATATCACATGTTTAGGTGTCTCTATACCATGTCAGTAGGTACACCTGGTTCATATCAGATGTTTAGCTGTCTCTACACCATGTCAGTAGGCACGCCTGGTTCCTATCAGATGTTTAGCTGTCTCTATACCATGTCAGTAGGCACGCCTGGTTCCTATCAGATGTTTAGCTGTCTTTACACCATGTCAGTAGGCACGCCTGGTTCATATCACATGCTTAGGTGTCTCTATACCATGTCAGTAGGTACACCTGGTTCATACCACATGCTTAGGTGTCTCTATACCATGTCAGTAGGTACACCTGGTTCATACCACATGCTTAGGTGTCTCTATACCATGTCAGTAGGTACACTTCGTTTGTATAAAACTTAGGTGTCTCTATACCATGTCAGTAGGTACACTTCGTTTGTATAAAACTTAGTTGTTTCTACGAGGGTATTAAGGTATCGTGGTGATGTAAAGCCATAGTTATTACATAATGTTACCAGCGGAATCACTATGACCCAATATTTGACCAATCATAGCAACTGTTCAAAATGTGCTCCTCCAATGTCCAGTATGCATTGCATCAGTGTGACAACGGATATTACAGCAACAACGTGCATTGCTTCTGGTATATTGATCACTTCCCGCACATACTGAGGTCTGGATTTTTGTGGGAAGATTCACACGGTACACGTGCAATTTCAGGTACTGCAAGAACCAGAAACTGGCTGGTGTTAGGTCCAGTGAACATGGTGGTCATTCACAAAGGATGTGGTGTGAAACAATTCCGTCCCGAAATTACTGCTGCAGATACGTATTTTAATAAGTAGAGAGCCACCATTCTACATGAACCATAGTGTATCACATTTCGTTTCTACAGTAAAGGAATGATCTTTGTTAATAATAAGTTGGCAAATAACGATTTACAAACATAATGAAGTGACTTAATGTTGAAGGAGCGTACTACATGTTTCGACAGTAATTTGTCTGTATTCTTCATGTAGTGTGTCCCCCCAAAATAAATTACATCATTATGCTTATAAATCGTTGTTTGCCAACTTAATATTATTATGTTAGCATAATGTTCTTCTTTATTCAAGTATCATCTTGGTTGTGGTTCAGTGCAGTGTTGACTGTCAGCTCTGAAACCATGTATATCATTCTGTCACCTTAGCATCATGGAGATATGTTGGAAGTATTACATGTGGATCCGTTTCCAACCAGATAATACAGTTGTACTTGTTAACACTTCCAGAAAGGGTGAAATTTGCTTCGTCAGTCCAACTGCAAAGCAAAGCCAATACATTAAGGCAAATCCGATCCTTTCATTATTTGAACAAGATGGAACTTGCAAGTAAACATTCAGAAAGTTGACCTAAGAGCCTTACAGACAGTTGAAATTGGTAAATACAAACACCGGGCAAAATAACGTGCATTGCTGCATCAATGTGCACTAATAGTGCTGTCTTGTTCTGCTACGGCATGGCTGATCTCAGCGATACTTTCAGTAGGTGTCAGTGGTCTGCCTGTACGTACCTTATCACAACCTGTCTCCTCATTTGTGTGTGTGTGAAAGTTGTCTGCGAATGTTATGCACTCTGCGGTATTCCCTGGGAAATGCCTCAGAATTGCATCATTTGGCGTAAAAAAACATTTCACTATGATGAAATTTGGTTGAATGGATGGCGACTGCCTGTTGTAGAAACACGAGTAAAGAGGACGACGTTTCGAAAGTCCGCCTTTTGTCTTCAAATCGTTCTCTTTACTCGTGTTTCTACAACAGGCAGTTGTCGTCCATTCAACCAAATTTCATCATGAATACTTTGACTAAACAATCTATCAAAGAACATTTCACTAGTTCGCCTCTGTGTACATTAGAACCTCAAATAACGGGCACCTCGAAACAACGGGCACCGCGATATTAAGGGTAGACCTTTTCAGTCTCTTTCTTTTTCTACTATTTGTAACCAAAATACATCTTGCAATAACGGGCACCTTGATATTCCGGATTAAGGGCAGTGTCTTTAGTCTCGTTCTCTATATGGGCACTCCATAACGCGGGCAGTTATCTTTGTATGTCTGTACGGTATACGACTAGATTCCAAAATTCTCACCACAAGGATGACCAATATTCAAACACTTGCAATGTTTATTGGATCAGCTTCGAACCATATATTGTAATAAACGTTGTTATATATTCAAAGTGTAATCTTATTATTCTGGGAAATTCTCTTGGTAAACACTATAGGATACATACGCTGATAAATTCCACATCGTGTTCTCGGAGCAGGTCTCAAGTCGGCCTATTTCTGTACGCGTGCTTGGTTTGTTTGTTTGTTTGTTTTGAATTTCGCGCATAGCTACACGAGGGCTATCTGCGTTAACCGTCCCTAAAGACTAGAGTGAAGGCAGCTAGTCATCTTCAACCGCCGCCAACTCTTGGGCTACTCTTTTACCAACGAATAGTGGGATTGACCGTCACATTATAACACCCCACGGCTGAAAGGGCGAGCATGTTTGGCGTGACGGAGATTCGAACCCGCGACCCTCAGATTGCGAGTCGATCGTCCTAACCACCTGGCCATGCCGAGCCGCATTTGTTGCTCTCTAGGGTATTGTATTATATTACGGTATCACCTGAACAGTCTAATGACACAAGTGGTAGTTTGTTACTTTATTTTCAACAATTTCTACTACAGTGGTAGACAGTAACATAAACACAGAAGATGTTTTATCCGAACTTCGCCTTTATCTAGTCGATAATGTGAAAAGTTTAGCGGTTCAAACTCTGAAGAGAAGTATTTTGGAACTTTGTGACCAATCTGCATACACCAAACAAAATGGGGGGGGGGCTTAAAATTCAGAAATTTAGTACGGTTAATATAGAATCCAGCTTTGCGTAGCTTATTTTTAGTACGGTTAATATAGAATCCAGCTTTGCGTGGCTTATTTTTAGTACGGTTAATATGGAATCCAGCTTTATGTGGCTCATTTTTAGTACGTTTAATATGGAATACGGCTTTGTGTGGCTCATTTTTAGTACAGCTAATATGGAATCCAGCTTTACGTGGCTTATTTTTAGTACGGTTAATATGGAATCCAGCTTTACGTGGCTCATTTCTGATATTAAGGGCATCTTGGTATAGAGGGCATTTGGACGCAGTCGGAAGGATGCCCTTAATATCGAGGTTCTACTGTACGTTTGTCGGTTTCATGTTGGTCGAATGAGCTCAGTTTGCGATCGATATACACTTTATACACCTGGGAAATATGAAAAACAAATCACATTGTCGCCCCTGGTGGTAACATGTGACAACTGTGACATTTCCATCCGCACGATATCCTTAACACTCTTGTGCAATTTCACCCTCCTAAACTGTGCTGTTTGTGAGATATCACGTGCCGAACTGCGAAACTATCTTTCTAATCACCCCATATAGTCAATCGTAGTTTTAATTTGATCAAAAAAAAAAGGAAATTATTCTGTTCAGATGATTTATTTGTTTGTAATTAAGAATAAAGCTGACAATGAGCTATCTGTACTGTACCCACCGCGTGTATCCAAACCCAATTTCGAAATTTGTAAATCTTCGTTCTGATCAATAAATGGAAAAGCAAATAAAACACAGGCTATTTAATCAACAAACAATACATTTATTCAGATCCAATAATTAAAAAAAAGTCTTCATCAGAAGAAAATAGAACAATTTCAAATAGGAAGTTTCAAGAAAAATGTCGTCGAGACGCAATGTTTTACCTTCACATAAAGATCAACTTTAAAATCCTACAACAAAAACTACATTGTGGTAGCCATTAAAAAAAATAATAACATAAACGTGTAAGAACGTTATTATGTTTTAAAGTTCCAAAACTTTAATTCAAATAGAACCTTGAAAATAATTTTAACATTTTTAATAAATGTACTGTATTAAAAAAAAATAACAACTTTGCCAATTTATATTACAATTCTTGGAAGGAAATA
>NW_013675220.1:7276-8368 GCF_000517525.1 Limulus polyphemus | reverse complement strand
CAACGCTAGAAACCGAGTTTCGATACCCGTGTGGGCAGAACACAGATAGCCCATTGTGTAGCTTTGTGCTTAATTACAAAAAAAAAAAACTTAACCGACACATATGGTTCAGGTGTAGCGGTTCTTATCTTGGAACTTACGACCAATCATAGAGCAACCAATCAGCAGCATCCGCCAACACTTTGGACCGAATAACAAGACTAACTGACACTTTTGTAGTGTGCTCGTAACTGGAAGTGTTTGTTTACTGCTAAACAGAAAGCTACACAATGGGCTATCTGTGTTGTGCCCACCAGGGGTATCGAAACCTGGTTTTTAGCGTTGTAACACGCAGACTTACCGCTGAGCTACTTTGGGGGGAGGGAGACTAGCTGGAAGTGAGTAAAATATTCAATATTATCACGGTACAAAACTCGGTCCTACGATCCGCACAAAATTAAATAAACCCGCGCGCTTTCAGACGGTGAACTTTCCTTCTTCAGGGGTGAACTGTAATTTACGTATTTATTTAAAATTATTTATGAAATTCATATTTCACATAATTGCCGCTTAAGAATTCTGTAATAATTATGTTATTACTGTTATATTTAAGGGCAGTTCAAAGTCATAATTCAATATAGTTAAAATTAATTTTATTATCGTCTACGTTTCCGTGTATTCTGTATACTTATACTCAAATGTTCAGCTTGTATTAAATCATAAAAACGAAAATGCAATTTGGCATAAAGCTTATATCGGTGCCACTTGTTTGTTTGTTTGTTGAGCACAAATCTACACAATGGGCTATTTGTGCTGTATCGAAACCCGGATTTTAACTTTATAAGCCTTTAGAGTTACCGTCGAGTTCGATGCTACTGCTTTAAACTACTCGTGAATGTTTTTAAACTTAATGTGCTTATTTCTTCAAAACTAACCCAACATACACCATGCTTCTGGTTGTGATTGTTTGTTTGTTTTCAATTTCGCGCAAAGCTACACGAGGGCTATCTGTGCTAGCCGTCCCTAATTTAGCAGTGTGAGGCTAGAGGAAGGCAGCTAGTCACCACCACCCACCGCCAGTTCTTGGGCTACTCTGTTATCAACGAATAGTAG
>NW_013675220.1:0-6535 GCF_000517525.1 Limulus polyphemus | reverse complement strand
GCGACCCGCAGATTGAGAGTCGAGTGCCCTAACTACCTGGTCATGCCGGGCCTCTCTGGTTGTGATATAAAAGAAATAAGACTTAACGTTTACTCATCAACAAGCGACTTAGTTGGAGAAATACACAGCCGCTATTCTGTTTAAATAAGAAGTTGAGACAAAGTAACGTGGTTCGAACCACGAAATGACAACTACTGTAAACATACTGATAACATGACTCTGAGATGAGAAAATAGAAGAAACATAATATCAAGTATCAATTGAAAAAAGTATATTAAAACGTAGATCCCACTCGTAGGGATTGGAACTTTATTCACCGGAGGAAGTTAGTAAATGTTTGTTTATAAGCGCAGAGCTACACAATGGGCTACCCGCACTGTGCCACCCGCGTGTATCGAAAGCCTATTTTTAGCGTTATTAGGGAACAGTAATTAACAAAGACGAGATACGATTTTGATGCATTGTGAACGACACTCAAAGGCTTAGTACACACACGTAAGATGTTGCTAAACTATGTACGTTTAAAATGTATGAAGAAGCATGCAACCAGCAATATATCATCTGTATATACTCTCTGTTACTAACCTATAATGGGGTTTTGAACGATTCGTTTGCTTTACGTTGCACAATGGGCTATCTGGAACTGAACCATGATTTTTATCCTACAAGCCCTCAAGCTTACCCGCTAAACAACCTGGAGTGGAGTTGAGGGTTCAAAGAATGCTCTTCCCCAGGTAGCAGAGATCGCTGTCCGCTTAACCTTCCGAAAAGGGCAAACGCCCGAACAGTTGTAAATAGAGCTATGTTCAGTTCAGTTACTTGTACTTTCTAGAAGCCCAGTTGTCTTGTTTGTCTTTGGGTATCGGACATAACAACATGAGGGCTATCTGCGCTAGCCGTCCTTAATATTGAACGAGTAGACTAGATGGTCAGCAGCCAATCACCGCCTGTCAACGCCCACTTTGGGTCTTCTCGTTTGTCAAACTGGAAAATAACGGTCTTAAAGTGTAGAGCGTGATGTTTGTTTCTGGCTGAAATAGGACGCGAACGACGGAACTGGAGAATCTTGGCTCTGCAGCCCGGAAATCCCACCAATGGGCTGCATTCGGCGAAGCAGCCCAGAGCAATAACACAGCTTTATAGATAAACGTACAACAAGAATATATGACTCATAAACACCTCAAATGAATTCTAAAATTAAAAGTACAGGTAAGCGATAGAATACTCCATGATACCTGACTGTTTTTATCACGAAAACACACACGGTCAAAGTAACTAATATAAACCAATAAGTCGTAAACTTTAGTATTTTTTTTTTCTCTCTTAACAAATGTGGTTTAACTTGATCGGTACTTTTTAGTGCACGTGGGTATACGACCAAATTAGAAACAACGAAAATTCGGGAAAAGCTGTATCTAGTTTGAGCTACTGACCAGAGGGAAGACAGAAAGCCAACAAGACCTGCTGCCACGAGGGCTTTGTCTAGCTCTTTGGGTCGAATAGCAGAATTGACTGTCGCACTTATAACGCGCCCACAGCTGTGAGTGCGTAAACGTGTTCAACAAAATCATAGTCTTGGACCCATGGTCCTCAGCCTGACATATTGATATCTAGACCACCTTATTGTTAAGCTTGTGTGATCCACAGTGTGAAAATACTAACCATATTGTTTAATTATTATTGTTTTTCTATAATCATATCCTCTGTTGAAAACTGACATATTAATATCTAGACCACCTTATTATTAAGCTTGTGTGATCCACAGTGTGAAAATACTAACCATATTGTTTAATTATTATTGTTTTTCTATAATCATATCTCTGTTGAAAACTGACATATTAATATCTAGACCACCTTATTATTAAGCTTGTGTGATCCACAGTGTGAAAATACTAACCATATTGTTTAATTATTATTGTTTTTCTATAATTATACCTCTGTTGAAAACTGACATATTTTTAGTGCTGACAATTTTACAAACATACGTTTTTCCTTTTGTTACGATACTCCGGACAGCAATGATTCCTGGCAACGAAAAAAATTTACATAAAATTTTCTCTTTTCTTTAAAAATGCTAAACAATGAATTAATAATTAAATCAAAAACGACATTGAAGATAAACTTTAGCTAAAACAAAGAAAGTAACAATCATTCGAACTTTTTTCTACATTTCCTTCACTTACAATGTCCAGTGTGCTCAGAAAAAGTATCAAGTATAATAAATAAGACCTGGATTAAAACAAAACAGAAATAATGAATAAAATAAAATTGAACCAAACTCATATTTTAGCCTCATTTGTCCTCAGTTCTTGGTTTTTGCTGAATGATCTACGTAACTGCTCATTTTGTTGCTCAACACGAAGTCGAAGTCCTTTCAAAGTACGCATTACCAGGTCCCTGCGATATTCCAAGAGCTCCTGGTGGAGTCGCAGTTTCTGCTCATTGTCTAACTGTTCTTCTTCGCGGATCCGAGTGATTTTCTCCTCGACAAAATGACGCTCAACTATCAAACGCTTAACCTTGTCGTCCAGTGATTCTGCAAGGTCACTGACGTCGTTGGCTACGGTCTCGGAAAGCGGTGTGATGCTGATGCTAGTACCGCACGCGCTGTCGACATCAGAGCTAAAACTCTCTTCGGTAATGGAGTTTTTACATATATCTTCAGAAGAATGGCAGTTTTCAGAGAATGGGTTTTCCACCTCGAAAGTACAAACATTTGCTTCAGATTTGTAACAAGGTGTCAGCCCTGGTGGGGCAAGCCAGTAGTTCACGCGTTCGAGACTTGGCTGAGATTTAAAATTGGATTTAATTGTATTTGGATTGGAATACAGTCGATAAGGTTCTTTTGCGTCCCATCCTGTCTGACAAGACGTCTGCAAGGTTGTAAGTGAATTGACGTCTCGTCCACTTCTGGTGGATGACGATGAAATCCAGGGCACAGATGGGGTTCTGTTTCTGGTCTCTTTTACGTCAGATGCTTCCGAAGAGCTAGAAAATGAAGATCCGCTCCAGCCGCTGTCAACGGAGCCACAAATTGAACTTCGGGTGCAGCTTAGCCAAGGGTTCGTTCGAATTCGGGATCGTTGGCGTGGCGAGTTGACATCATGGGCAGCAGCGAGATCAAGGAAACTTGTACGTATGTTTGGTACTTTCCTTTCATGTCTCGGAAAGAGTTGAGGGGTGTAACAGCCTCTAGGAAGTTGTGTTACAACCTGCTGAGGGTAGCAATTTGCATGAGAAAGGGGTTCTAATCTTTCAAGATTTTCTCTTGGTTGTTCTTTCTCTCCGTCTCTCTTTCCCTTACGACGCGAACGACCGAAGTGTCCTCCTACCCATTTCATCAGCTTCATACTAACAGGGCCGTTTTAACTCCACCTAGTGTGAATAAATAACGTTAATCAAGGTTTTCTTTTTGAATTAGTAATTTTCAAAACAATATTATTTTCAGGAAATAAATTAGAAAGAAAACATTTTAAAATAATATCTTACAAATTAAGTTTAACAATAATAGTGCTTGCGTTGCTTCCAAATTATCCCAAATATTATTAGACTCATAGCTATTGTAAACTTTAGGAACTGTAAGAAAATTTAACACATCCTTATTCTCCCGGTGATTAGGGTGCTAGAATTACAACATGGGGATCGCAGAAACAAAACTCAGCACTGAACAACAACAACAACACTCTCTAAGATTAGGGCATTACAGTGTGATGAGCAATCCCACTGTCCGTTGACAAAGAGTAGCCAAAGACTTGGCGACGAGTGCTACCAGCGATTGACTTCCCTCTGGTCATTAGCTCAAAATTAGCAGGTAGCGCTAGTAGCGCTAGTAGCCATAAACAAAACAAACCCATTCTTATTAATTTAAGTGTTAAATAATAACTATGACAGTAGGGTATGATCGAAGAAATATAATGACAGGAAACAAAGTGGCGTCCCGTACACCTACATGAACATACTTACAGAGTTGAGGAAAACAAGACAGTCTTACGTTTCGAACATCATTTATTACGACCACAGTTTCGCCAGTAAAGCCATCATCCGATACAGAGTAAAATATCTTGTAGCAGGGTTTATATATATATATATATATGTTTAAAAATCCAACCGGAAGTGACCTTGACATTCACCTTGAGACAAGTGACGTAAGAAGTTGGGAGGAGCTTATGTTGGTTTGGTCGTTTAGAACTTTTTCTGGGTTTGTTTTTAGACATTTATTTCTAAAATTTCCAGACTGTCTAGCTTTTTTTTTTATCTTTTTCACAGATATGTAAAATTTTACAGTTTTTGTTTTTTTGTGGATCAAGTCGGTATTTAGTTTCAATAAGGTGGGAAGCAAAGGTTGAATCCATTTTCCAGCTTCTAGAATGTTCGTTAATTCTCATTTCTATGGAACGTACTGTTTGACCTACATATATATATATATATATACACCAGTGTATATACAATTCTGTAAGTACCGAATTTCACCAGGTACCGACGGTTTCAAGTGTCAGTTATTATAGATGTGTATTATACACGGACTTTCACTGTGGGCTATTACAACTAAGTATCTTCATCTTCCTTTTATAAGTAAAGACGTTTTTCTTTAATTTTCGTGTGAAATTACTTAAAGGCTATCAGCGCATGTTCGTACCAGTAGACCACCTGCGCTCTGTTCACCCCGGGAAACGAGCCTCGAATTTTAACGTTCCAAGTCCGTAAGTTTACCGCTGACCCACTGGGGAATTTAAACTAATAAACAAGAGGAAAAACAACTAGCTATTCAAAAGCATCTACTTGGCTTTTGGGGTCTGTCGTCTGACCGATTCGTCATTTTTATAGCACACCTAAAGAGCGGAACACGATTTTTACAGCAATAGAACGCGAACCATGAACCCTCGGATTTACACTACGGGCACGCTCACCTTAGTTATTCAGTTATTTCCTATTGTATGGGACAAAACGTATAGAGAAAACTGAATGGTCAATAACAGTAATATAAAAGTTATACTCTATTCTTTCATTAATGTTACTTTAATTAACAGTATTGATCAGAATGTATAATACATATTTAATTTGTTATTGATTTTTCTTATACGGATTACTTTGAAACATTACCTTGATCTATGGATTTAAGACCAACCTGTGCTGGCCCACCTTGAAAGGTATTATTGGAATTACGGCCGAAAATATCGCTAATATCAAGGGTACCCACTAAAGAAATAATGCATCCTAATCATTATAAGTAAGAACGTAAGGGCTGTATATTAAATTACTTATATTTATTATCGGGATGGTGTTTAGTTCTGATTTATGTATGCAACGTGCTATGATAAAATGTTAATGTAATATAATAAAACCCAGTTTTTGTCTCTCCTGAAAATCTGATTCATCAGACTTGTAATCTCTCATTAATCTTATGAAATAACCTATTTTTAAGATATGTGCACGACAACTTGAAAATGTACACTTCGTTTAATTAAATTTCATGTATATTTTATACATGTACATATCGATTTCGGGGCTCGGCATGGCCAGGTGGCTAGGGCGTTCGACTCGCAATCTGAGGGCTGCGGATTCGAATCCCCGTCCCACCAAACATATTCTCTCTTTCAGCCGTGGGGGCGTTATAATGTGACAGTCAATCCCACTATTCGTTACTAAAATAGTAGCCTAGGAGTTGGCAGTGGGTGGTGATGACTAGCTGCCTTCCCTCCGGTCTTACATTGCTAAATTAGGGACGGCTAGCGCAGATAGCTTTGCGCGAAATTAAACAAACAAACAAACATATCTACGAACTGATTTAATAAAATTAACATGGGATTGTAAACTGCTATTCACGTTCAATAAATCAACGAGTGTATATCTCAGCTAACTTGACAATTTACGATATATATAAATTACACATACATTTCAACTCCAATTATACAGGAATGGTTTATAAAAGTGGCCATATTAATTCTAAAAAACATGTGCTAATGAGGGTTAAGTTGACAATCGTTCTTTATTTCAATATCAATAGTAAAGAATCTCTTCACTTTTAGGTTTTTTATTTAGTCCTATCCATGGTATTTGCGAAGTCGTAATCAACAGGTTGCTATACTTTTCTTTTATTATTATTGGTGTAGTTTAAAGCTATGGTCGTGTACAGTTCTGGGAAATGGTTATCCCAGAAAGCGTATCGTTAAGTTTGAAATTTAATCTGTGGAATTTTAAAAATTTCTAGCTAACATGAATTGGATTGACTATTGAACACAATCAATGTTTTATTCTAGTAAATTATATATTTGATCTAGAGCTCTGATACGACATTACAGTTCAGTCTAGGACTAAAAACATACACTAGGCACTAACATACTACAGTTATAACCAAAGTTGGAATCAAATCTTCCGAAGGTCGAAATAATGGTTTAAAACAAAATCACACTATATGTAAGTTGTTGTTTGTTATTAAGCACAAAGCTACACAATGGTCTATCTGTGCTCTGCCAACCACGGGTATCGAAACCCGGTTTCTAGCGTTGTAAGTCCGCAGACATACCGCTGTGCCACT
>NW_013675219.1:17999-22265 GCF_000517525.1 Limulus polyphemus | reverse complement strand
AATAGACTTAAAATAAGACCCAAAACTCAAGTACTTTAGAATAGTTGACTATTCTTCTTTGTTCTCCTGAATGAACAACTTTAGGATATCATTATGGAAAGCTTTATAATTTTGTAGCTAAATATTTAGATAAATATGTAACTTATTATTAGGCTCATTCATTCCATAATACGTTATTTTGCAATAATGTTTTTCTACAAAAATTGGTAGGTCATCATACCATTTTTTTCATTAAGAAAAAGAAAACTTACTATTTTTTTCTCTAGTTTTATAAGTACAGTTTCTATCTTTTTTGTCTCATTCAATAAGGAAAACATATAATTTCTCTGATGTAATGATAAATCTTACTATCTTTTTGTCCATTTTTCCTACCATCACAGCATTTATCCCCATGATGTCATCATCTTGTGACAAATAACTTCTGTTGTTGGTTCCAGCTGGAACTAATAGAGATCCATTGAACAGATTGATAGTAACATATAGCACAACACAGTAATACAATGCAAACTATGTTAAACATATCTTTACTGTTATGCTGGTTATGTAGTGTACTTGTATGATATACAAGAATGATCAGTTTAAGTTATTATTTAGCTTATTTAGTGATCTAATATTAAATGATTATTTAGTTTCATAACAAGTGTTATAAGTTAATTATTTTAAAAGTGATAGTTATGACAAGTTTTTTACATAACTCTGTACGAGTTATGTGTTGTGTATGTAGTTTAATTGTTGTACTAGGCTTTTGTAATACCGTTGATGTTATGTTACTCGAAGCTTCTTTGTTTTTCTCATTATGTGTCATACTGTTGTTGCTAGAGGGCTAGATATTTCTAGATTTTTCTGTCATGTGTTATAAGTAACTGCAGATACAGAGAGTAAGTTAAGTTAGTGAAAGTATAAATGAAGTTAGACTGCATGATTGTCAGTTTAGCCATAATAGCCAATTTCTAAAGTGAGTTTCACAGCATTTATTGTAATAAAGAGATAGAGGAGAATAATTTGTCTTGTCAAAGAGTATTTTAAAGTGATTGAACCCACTTGTGTGGACTTTGACAAAAAAGAAACAATTACTTAAGGCTCTGGATACAACTGTGATACCAATAGTGTAACTTATTTTTGTACATATGTTTGACTTGTTTTGAATATATTATTTTAAAACAAATGGATTGTGTGTTGTCCATTTATTGTTAAAATTTATCACAAAAAAGTCACAGATACCTACTGTAAAGAATCCTGCCCATCCCAGCCCTATAAAAACCTAACAGTATTACAGCACAATACAGTAATACAAAAGAAACTATGGTAAACATAGGTTCTTTGTTGTGCAGGTTATGTAGTGTATTATAGTACAACACAGTAATACAGTAGAAAATATGCTAAACATAGGTTGTGCAGGTTATGTAGTGAATTATAGTACAATACAGTAATACAATAGAAACTATGCTAAACATAGGTTGTGCAGGTTATGTAGTGTATTTTAGTACAACACAGTAATACAGAACAAACTATGCTAAACATAGGTTGTGCAGGTTATGTAGTGTATTATAGTAAATACAGTAATACAATAAGAACTATGCTAACCACAGGTTCTTTGTTGTGCAGGTTATGTATATATATAGTATAGTACAACACAATAATACAGTACAAACTACGCTAAACACAGGTTCTTTGTTTTGCATGTTGTATAGTATATTATAATAATAGAATATTGTGTTATGCATTACACAGTACAAGAAAGAAAGACACTTTAAACTGTACTATGATGGTGAAATTTATCGTCACATACCTTATAATGTTAAGTCTTATTTTCTGTTTCATTTTATTAACGAAAGCTATAGATAATGTTTTCATCTCACCACTATCCTGGGTGGATACATAGTTTTCAAGGGCTAGATTCTTCAACTTCACAATGTTGCTAATTGTTGTGCTGCTGTTGATATCTTCCTTAACTATAATTTCCAGTAAGTTTAGAGCTTCGTCAATGTAAACATTGTTTCCAGGATTTGCATTTATACTGAAAATACACCAATAATCAACTTCATCTGGTCATTTCAAGGTAAAATGCATCTTTAATTACAAGAAAATCTGTAAACTTACACAGTGCTAGTGATAAAAATATATAAATTCAACACTGTATTTCAAATCTCATTTATTAGCTAATTTTAAGGGTAAATCAACCATCACAAAATACCAAAGAAATATAAGTTAAGAATATTGATATGTTATTTCAGTAAGTTATTTATGAAATAGTAGAAGAAAATAGTTGCTAAATGTAGCATATTAACATTGATTATAACTTATACTGTCTGAGGTTGGTAAGTTAATTATCATACATTGTTGAGAGCAGGATTCTTGTTCAGAATTATAAGGCATTTTAAATGTTTAACAGCATCTTGTTCTCTGAACTTCCACTTACAATAATTTTAAACGTACATTAGACACTAAAACAAGTAGTTCATGAGCACATTTTAAGGAATACTTGAATTATTATGAATTTTAGCATCACTGTGTTTTTTTATCCTCTCCCCTCATTTGAAGATGATATAAGCATCCTCACACGTTGGGCAACAAAAACTACACAGCTTCTATGTTGAAGACTAATCATATTTTAAACTTGGGGCAGATTTTGAAGTTTCACAAAAGCTTTGAACTTGGTTTATGGAATGACTCCTCTCATGACTATATTCAATTCCTTCTTGATCTCAACAGAATGAACACCAGTGTATGGGAGAGATATGAACACCTGCATTTTAGGGATGTCAAAATTTGAAACTCAATAGTAAGTTCAACAAAACTTATTGGAAAATAATTCATGTTCAAAATTGATTTTAATCCATTCATGCTTGAAAGAAGAACTCAGTCAAGTCATCGTTTGAGCTTTTCTTTAAAGATGTAAGTAGTTAAGAGTACTAGCGGACTGGCAAAATAAAATTAATAACAAATACAGTATTTACAGTACTAGAATTTATGGTAAACTAAAATCAATAAACAATACAGTAGTTACAGTACTACCATTAGTGGTAATCTAAAATCAATAAACAATACAGTAGTTACAGTACTACAATTAGTGGTAAACTAAAATTAATAAGAAATACAGTAGTTACAGTACTACAATTAGTGGTAATCTAAAAGTAATAACAAGTATATTAGTTACAGTACTACTATTAGTGGTAAAACAATTATTGTTAAACTAAAATCAATTACAATTACAGTACTTACAGTACTACCATTAGTAGTAATCTAAAATTAATAACAAATACAGTAGCTACAGTACTACAATTAGTGGTGAATTAAAATCAATAACAAATACAGTAGTTACAGTACTACAATTAGTGGTAAATTAAAATCAGTAAGAAGTACAGTAGTTACAGTACTACCATTAGTGGTAAACTAAGATGTTTAGCATAAAGACGTATAATTTATTTACAGTCTAGGTTATAAATTAAGGTTCAGAGATCATGAATAAAATCTGAGTTCATTGTTTTATATGCTTTTTTGGTGAAAGAGGATCTCCGACCATAGTGATTAATGACCCTAGAGCAGTAATTTCAACATAAGAAAATGTTTCGTGAATTTCTTCCATTTTAAGAATATTAAAAAGTTTGTAGCAGAGCTTTTCTCTTTTTTGCTTCTCAAACTGACAAAGTTGCAGAAATTCACCCAAATAAATATCTTGGTCATAACAGTTGAGCTTCTGCAATATCACTGTGGGTCACAACTGTAGATTTTGTTAAAATCATTGTAGGTCATACCTGAAGATTCTGTTAAAATCATTGTGGTTTATAGGTGAAGATATTGTTAGTTCTATTGTGGGTCATACTTGAATATTATGTTAGTTCTATTGTGGGTCATACCTGAAGATTCTGTTAATTCTATTGTGGGTCACACCTGAAAATTCTGTTGGTTCTATTGCGGGTCATTCCTGTTGGCCTTCAAGACCATGGTATTTATTTCTAAACATGCTCATTAAAATATATATAGTAAATAATACACAATGGTCAATCCAGCCTATAACACCACCTAACAAACCCACATCTAGTAGAACAGGTTCATTTTATATTATCTATGAACCTTCATAAGATAATATGTGACGTGCCTAACTACAAAGTAGAACAGGTTCATTTTATATTAGCTATGAACCTTCATAACATAATATGTGACGTGCCTAACTACAAAGTAGAACAGGTTCATTTTATATTAGCTATGAACCTTCATAACATAATATGTGACGTGCCTAACTACAAAGTAGAACAGGTTCATTTT
>NW_013675219.1:3428-17207 GCF_000517525.1 Limulus polyphemus | reverse complement strand
TATATCTGATATTAATTGAAAGGATGAGGTAATATATATATATATCTGATATTAATTGAAAGTATGAGGTAGTATAGATATCTGATGTTAATTGAATGTACGAGGTAGTATAGATATCTGATATTCCAGTAATTAAAGGGATGTACAAATCAGGAATTTCAGTAGTGTAAGTAGGTGTAGAAATTTCATATTTCGTTAGTTGATATCTTTCTTGATGAAATTTTTGATTCCTGAGTTTTTGTTTTGTTTTTATTCTATTAAAACTATTGTATAGCAGTTTTAATCATTTATTTTCATAATAAACACTAAGTTTTAATTCTAAATGATTGTTAAATTTAGTGTCGATTATGAGAGAGAAACCATCCCTTTGTCAGATAAAACATAAATTTTAATTAATATCTTAGTTTAACTAAGTTTTACTTATTTAAAGCTTCAAGTATAGATAGACTATAGTAGTTAATACAACTCTTATAAAATGTAATATATGTAACAGCTTTTTCATGAAACTAAGAAACATAGCTGAAACCTTACCTGGAGACAAGATGCTCAGAGAATTTTTCAATAACACTTTGGATGAGAAGAGTTGATTGGCTGGTGTTCTCCTTTCCTACTAATGCAGTTGCTAAAGCAAAGTCATAATCCCCTGAAACAAAGGCAGAAACTATTATCCTAATTTCAAGTTTGATAAATAAAACAATGCTTAAATATGACACAAGTAAGATAGCTTGCACAAGGAATAATTGCTCTTTAATGTTATAATAAACTAATAGTTACTTTTTATTGTTAAGATTCCACAATGCTGTTGAGAAATGGGTGTTTTTATAATTCATTTTTGAGATCCATTCCTTTATAGAGGGTTGAGTATGTTATATTAAAACAATTTTTGAGTCTCATCATGTCATCACAGTTTATGTCAACATGTCTATTCATGCTCTATCTGATGACCATATTCTGCATCATAGTTCCAATGAAAAAGGGCTCCATTGTAAGACTTTTATGTCAAAACACACCACTCCTCCATTCTGATTTCTATAATTCATCTGGTGTATGAAGATAACAGTTTCCCAGCACTTTTTTTTTTCAGTAGTCCAGTTGCACAGAAATCCATAAATGCTGCATCTGGCAACTTTACTGATATGTTTTCATATGGAATAGTATGAATACCCATTTCATTCTTCAGCTACTTGAGGTTTGCAACAGTTAAATGGGAGGTATGACTGGAAGCCTTATGTTGGTGAGCGTGTACTCTTCTCACCTCAATTCCATGACTGGGGGTACCATTGCTACTAAGTACAAGGAATATTCCATCTCTGGAGTTCTGAATTTAAACACATTTTTATGATATTTGGTGTACCAATATTTTACATTGGAAAAGGCTGTTACATATTCTTCCCAAAGATAATGAATTTTTGGTAGCATCACACTACCTACAGAAATGCCAAACAGTGTTTCCTTTGTTTTTTGAATTTAGCACAAAGCTAGTTGAGAGCTATCAGTCCCTAATTTTGAAGTGATAGATTAGAGGAAAGGTAGCTAGTCAATCTCATCCACTGCTAACTCTCAGGATATTGTTTATCAATGAATAGTTGGATTGACCATCACATTATAGTGTCCCTATGGCTGAAAGAGCAAGCATGTTAAGTGATGGATTTCAATCCTGCAACCCTCAGATTTTAAATTGAGTGACTTATCAATACGGTCATTCCAGACACACCAAATAATGTCAAAATGTAGTTATGATATATGCCATTCTTTCATGACTTTATATCAACTGTATTTCTCATGTGACTTGCTGATTTTCGTATTCAAAGTTGATTTATGTAACATATTTAACTCTGTATTATACTTCAGTGTAAAATCACAGTGTCATGCAATACATTAATGAGTAGCATATGTTTCCAGAGACTGCAGGTACAATGAGTTAAGCTGATTACAGTGTTCTGATCATCTTCAAGACTGGATATATATGTGCTATGAATACAAATTATGTTTTCAAACTTGTATCCACCAATGAGCACTAGAAACCACTATTAACTTAGATCTGTCGACAAGCACTAGAAACCACTGTTATCTCATATCTATTGACAAGCACTATACACCACTAACTCATAACCTTTGAAAAACTTTTAGCTACCAATGTATAATTATTTTTTGTAGCTAAGTTAACATGTAAATGTTAGTTCTAGGAGATTAATCAAAAATAATTAATAAATATGGTAATTATGAATGTTTTTATAATGAATAAAAAATGGCATTAGTTTTTTGTTTTTCTTGCCTAAGTGGATTAACACCCTTACAGAATTTACAATAAGGATTGTTACTTTTCTTGCCGCAGTAGATTATCATCATTACAGAATTTACAATAAGGATTATTGTTTTTCTTGCCTAAGTGAATTTATGCCCATACACAATTTACAATAAGGATTGTTGTTTTTTCTAATTCTAACCTAAGTAGATTGACAACCACATAAAATTAATCGTTTTTCTTGCCTAAGTAGATTAATACCCATAATTAATTTACAACAAGAAGTTGAACAATACACATAGAAACTTTCACATTATCAAATAATGCACAGCCAATTATAACTATGCTACATCAAATTCAAATAATAAACTTTAAGACAAAGACTGTTGACTAGTTGGCTTAAGATTTTGAAATAAAATGGTATTCGATAAAAACAACTACTTAAAATTAATTAACAACTACCTGTATGATGTTATACTAGACATAACTAAAATTAATTAACAACTACCTGTATGATATTATATTAGACATAACTAAAATTAATTAACAACTACCTGCATGATATTATATTAGACATAACTAAAATGAATTAACAACTACCTGCATGATATTATATTAGACATAACTAAAATTAATTAACAACTACCTGCATGATATTATATTAGACATAACTAAAATTAATTAACAACTACCTGTATGATATTATACTAGACATAAATAAAATTCCACAAAAGGTTCTGAATAGTTTTTAGTGGCAGTAAACTAAATAGGACATACCAAAATCTAAGTTTTCTGTCACCAGATATTCTATCTCCTTGCTATCATACTCATTCAAAGATGATGTCCATGAAATATTTGGTTTTTTCTCTATGATTGAGCAAGAGTCAAAGCTGTCACACACTTTCAACGTAACTCCATGAGAGAGGCCTACAGGAAACATGCAAAGAAATTTATTAATTACAAACAAGTATGTGTTTTCTTATTCTAAAAATGTTTCAAAGTGTGTGTACATATGAGACTAAAACTGGTACTAAATTCAATAAATTTGATAAAGACATGAAAAATATTTCAGCTTTAAAATTAATTGAGCACAGAGATTTGTAGGTCTTTACAGTATAAAAAAACTGACATGCTATGAAGTGTTAATACACAAGAATTTACTGTTTAATTTTAGATTTTAAAAATGAGTATAAGATCAATCGAATAGAAATAGAAGAGGACATATTCGCTTCTTATCTTTTTTTTTTACCTCATGTGTACCAGAAGTAACCCATAGTCTCCCCTAACACTTCATCCCCCCAAAAAAAAGTTGTGTGTAATGCTTGAAAAGTGCTCTTTTTTTTTTCAATTAGCTCCTACCCTTTTAATGTTCTTTGCACACTGCTGGTGGCTGAGAAACTTCTTGGTTGATTTTAAAACAGCAGAGATAAAAAGATCAAAATGGTCGTATAATTCAGACAATGCTAGTTTAAACTGAGTTTTATTACAAAGTAGCACATTTTACTCTATTCTTATCTCGACTGTTTTATTTTCATTACTTTCGACAATTTTTTGGATAAACTTTTTGTTCAGTCGTGTCTATAGAACTTTAAAAAATTGAAATAAGAAAGGTTGGGATCTTTTATAAACTCAATGAATTTATTACTAGTTTTATTGTTTGCCTAGCTCATGACATACTGACCTAGAGGGGGCACTTAGTAGAGCGCATACCATCATCACATAGTGTTGATCATATTTGGCACTCAAAAAATACCAAATGTAGAATAATATTCTACATATATCCACCAAATTTCATCAAAATCCGATAATTTATGACTGAGTTATAGAGAAAAAATAATGTGAAAAATAAGTTCCCACGTTAACAGATAGGGATATTTTTTTGTGGCCATATTGTGAACTTGACCATCCAAAAACAAATCTCATCTAAATTAGGTCATAGTCCAAATGTATACTAACTGTCATCTAAATATATTCAGCTGTTTTCGAGAAATCTTGCTGACAAACACACACACAGGGGTGAAAACATAACCTCCATCCACCTTCAGTGGCAGAAGTAACAAAGTCACTACCTCTAAACTAAAGTTCACAGATCCAAATAAAACCTGTTAATAATATGATAATATTACATTAGCTGGTCTAAATTACATACATTATAAAGCCTGTTTTTTGTTTGTTTTAAAAAATTAGTTTTAGGGATTTTGTTACAAACAAACAATTTTGGTTTACTTACAAGTTTACTTCTTAATGAGGGTCAGAGGTAAGCTTACAACACTAAAATCCGAGGTTCAATTCCCCTTGGTGGTCAGAGTGCAGGCAGCCTATTGTGTGGCTTTGCAGTAAAACAAACATTAAACTTTTTGAAGTGTAAAGGCTATCCACTTGTATACACGAGTCCGTCAGACAAAAGTAGCAAAAAGTTGAAAGGAAGTTTAATATGTATCAACTTACACATGTACAAGTAAAGCTGAAAATGATACACCAATATACAAAGACGTTGTTTCAAGACTTAATTTCACTCTTTATTGATGTTCATCCCCAGCTTTACTTAAAAACTTACTTTCATGAATTGTTTCTCACTATATTTTTATTTATGCTCATCCTCAGCTTTACTTAAAAACATTGTATCAAGGCTCGAGTTTCATTGGTCTTTTATTGGTGCTCATTTGCAAGCTTTAGTTAAATGTCTAGTGAGAATCAAGCCTTGAAACAACGTTAAGATGAGGATGGACATGAATAAATGGCTAGTGAGGATCAAACCCTCAAACAGTGTTTTTAGTAAAGTTGAGGGTGAGCAGCGATAAAGGACTAGTTTTGAGTATCGTTATGGTCAAACGATGTCTAGTAAACGTTTCGAGTACGATTACAGACAAAATATCGGAAACAAGGAATCGTAATGATGCAACACTTGCCCCCGTCCCCAGTGGCTTAATGGTAAGTATGAAGGCTTATAATGCTAAAATCTGGGTTTCGGTACTCGTGTTGGGCACAACACACATAACTCATTATGTAGCGTTGCATTTAACAACAAAGAAATAAGTTGCAACACTTACCAATTCTTTATGCGTGAGCACAGTGCTAGCAGTAAATATAGCAATTAAAAACAAGAGAAATCAAAGAAATTCCTCCCCTCACCCTGCCGCCCCTTTTCGAAATTACATGCGTTTATATTGGATAACGTCAAATTTCACCTTCGCAAACTCAGAAAACAATTCTCAGATCTAGCATTATCAATTAATGATCCGAATCATTTTTTTTTGTAGTATGATGAGTCTCAATCTTAATTTGCCCCTGAAATTTGGTAGATATCCAATCACAATTTACAGATTTATTAACCCAAAATCACGAAAATGCCCCTGCTCCCCATTATAAAAAATGCTTCAGAGTGATCCGGATTTGGGAAGGACTGTTCCACACTGACTTCCCATCTTGTGTAAAATTTTCGTGTATATCGGTCTACTAATTTTCGAAATGCAGGAGAGACAGACAGACAGAAACACACACCCGATTGTAATACCCCCCCCCCCCCCACCGGGATGGGTGGGTGAGTAGGTAATAAATGACATCGAAAGTTAGAGATCGAAAGTGGAGATCTAAACAAAAGTAATTTGTCAGAGGAACGTAAAATTATAGTGTTAGTGTTCATGACATAAAAGCCATATAGTTATACATTATTAGAAAGAGTAAAAGATTTGCATTTCAAAAACGCTGAAGCCTATTTATAGTAACTGACATAGGGAAAATATACTTTGTCAATAAAGTTAAAATATTTCAAACAAGCCAACGCTAGTATTGATAATAACGTACGAATATTTCAAGTAGGTTAACGTTTATTTTGCTAGTAATTGTAAAGGTTTACTTGAGTAATGAAGTATGAATATCTGAAGCAGGCTTTCGATTACTTTACTAATAAAGTGTGAATTTTCAAACGTTTACAATGATTACAAGCTAAGAACCATAACAGCAGCGCCACCAGTTGTGAAAGATGTTATTTTACCAAATAAATGTATGTATAAATATGAAGTACAATTTGCTACAGTATTTTCTTCCACAGGAAAATATTTTCTTAAATTACTTAGGACTTTATTCTTGCCGCTAGTTCGTCGTGTTACCAACAAATTATGCGTTAATTTGGAAATATTCACATTTCATTAACAAAATATACGTTAACCTATTTGAATATTCACGCTTTAATATCAAGAGTAAACGTTGGCCCTTTTGAAATATTCACACTTATTAACAAAGTAAACATTAGCCTACTTGAAATATTCACGCTTTATTGTCAAAATAAACGTTAGCCTACTTGAAATATTCACATTTTATTAGCAAACGTTTGAAAATTCACACTTTATTAGTAAAGCATACGTAAAAAACGTATTTTAATGGATAGTCCGAAGGGTCATCCCTCCAACCTTTGGTAGCATTCAGTATAAATCGAGTAGTTGGCTTGTTTCCCTCTGGAGGGTCAATCTGTAAAAAAAAGTGATATTTATCTATGCATTGTTAGATAAGGTTTCAAATACTCGTTGTTGTGGTCAATGACATACGTGATCATGTAAGCTTAATATAAGGGTGTATTTAGGTTATAATCAAATGATAATCGGAAAGAAAGAACAACTATATTGTCTAAATGCCTCCAAAGATGTATATTCTCTTCACCGTTAAGAAGATCGCGCAATATGCCAGAAATTAACTTCAACACAGTCAGTCAAAAGGTACAAAGTTTGGCTTTTTTAGATATTCTGGCTGTCAAGGGCTACACAACGTTGTTTTTTTTAGATGAACTGGCTGTTGAGGGCTACAGAACATAGTTGTTTTTTGTTTTTTTATAGATGAACTGGCTGCCAAGGGCTAAACAACGTAGGTTTTGTAGATAAGGTGGCTGTCAAAAGTAACACAACGTAGGTTTTTTAAATGTACTGGCTGTCAAGGGCTATACAACGTAGATTTTTTTTTAGATTAACTCGGTATCAAAGGCTACACAACGTAGGTTTTTGTAGATGAACTGGCTGTCAAGGATTATACAACGTAGGTTTTTTGTTGATGAACTGTCTGCCAAGGACTATACAACGTAGATTTTTTTGGATTAACTCACTATCAAAGGCTACACAACGTAAGTTTTGTAGACGAGGTGGCTTTCACGGGTTACACAACGTAGGTTTTTGTAGTTGAACTGGTTGTCAAGGGCTATACAACGTGGGTATTTTAGATGAACATCTAGTTCAACCTTCAGTACACGTTTAACTCTAGAACGTTTGCTTCTGTTTCAACTTTCAGTAAACTGTTAACTCTAGAACTTTTGCTTCTATTTCAAAATTCAGTAAACGGTTAACTCTAGAACTTTTGCTTCTATTTCAACATTCAGTAAACGGTTAACTCTAGAACTTTTGCTTCTGTTACAACCTTCAGTAAACGGTTAAATCTAGAACTTTTGCTTCTGTTTCAACCTTCAGTAAACGGTAAACTCTAGAACTTTTACTTCTATTTCAACCTCCAGTAAACGGTTAACTCTAGAACTTTTGCTTCTGTTACAACCTTCAGTAAACGGTTAACTCTAGAACTTTTGCTTCTGTTTCAAACTTCAGTAAACAGTTAATTCTAGAACGTTTGCTTCTGCTACCTCTGGAACCTTTGCTTTTGTTCTCACCTTTAATACACGTTTTACCCAAGGCCTTTTGCTTCTGTTTTAACTTTTAATATACGTTAAACTCTAGAACTTTTGCTTCTCTTTTAACCTTCAATACACGTTTAACCCTACGACTTTTGCTTCTGTTTTAACCTTTAATACACGTTTAACTCTAGAACTTTTGCTTCTGTTTCAACCTTCAGTACACGTTTAACACTAGAACTTCAGATAATCTTAAATCAAACTCGACAATGAGATCTTTTGTTTTATTGTGGACTATCCTTAAAATCAAGTTTGTTTTATTTAATCAGTATATGAATATTTCATTACCTGTAGCCAAGGGATTGCTGGAGGCGCGTTTGTTCTAATGAAAACATCACTGTATCCAACACTGGTCATATCTGTTCGAAAAGCTTTAAGTTGGAACCTGTAAAGAGCATTTCCTTGAAGTCCATGCCAGGAGCTTGCTTCATCTGACATCCGTGCAGACCCAGGGATCACTAGCGGTAGAAGATGGTCTACTAATGGAGCAGTGTAAGTTTTGGGTGTCGCAAATGGAGAGACAATGCTTAGGTTGGTTGTGGCAAGCCCTTGTATGATTTAATAAAAATCTGTATGAAAACTTGGAAATGTTACAGTTCTCGTAACGAAATACTGAGGTTATTAAAGTTTCTAGTAGTCGAGTAAAACAATATAATATGAATTTCCTAATCGAGGCTACTTATCTGTATTATGTTTACACTAATTAAATCTATTTAATAGAAATGCATTATCACGATGTTCAACGCATGTAGATTTACTTCTGAAATTCTTTCTCTGTTGAGTTTGAACTCATGTTGTCAGTAAAACAAGTGACCAAAAATTTCCGAATGTCCTTCCTTTACGTATTGCAGAGCATGCGTCACTTCCATAAGTCTCCAGTCTGCCACCTTCCATGTGACTTATTGCGCAAGCGTTAGCGGTTCTCGTTTTCGCTCGTGCTGGTCACTTTGCTACAACATTTTTTGTGATGCAACTGTTTCCACCACTATCAGAATTTTATACCTTATGAAATTTGCGAATAACGTGCAAGACACATTATAAAATGCTATGTCAGCTATAAATGCTATTTCTTCGTTTTTCTGATATTCATCACGAATGCATAACGATTGCTTTTCGAATATGTCTCCACAAACGTAATTTTTCCTGATATATTGAGGCAATACCATTTCAATAGTTAAAATCTTAATTCATTTCAAACTGCTTCTCACTGTTAAATCCCCTGCCCTTTAGATATTAAACCTAATTCCATGTGCGTGACGATGAGAAACAACCGTTTCTCACCGCCCCTGGTTGTCTCTCTCAAGCTCCTTCAGGAATTGATATATCTAACCTAAATAACTACCAAGTAATTCAAATTAGACTAGATTGGAGTTTGTTGAAGGCCTAACTGACTTCAAAGGTTGCAGAGCTGGTTTTATCTACTGTAGTGTTAGCCCTAATCCTGATGACGTTTCTTTTCTAGTAAGTATGTAATATATTGAAACTATTCCCATTACACTTGAAAGGCTTATATGACATTATTTCCTGTTTAACCTTTCTAACATTCTCTCCTGATATTGTAATTATACACTTCATATTTCTCTTCTGTTATTTCTCAAGTGTTTAATCCTCTCTTATTGTTTTTATTTTTTTACCCACCGTCAGTTTTCTTGTCTAGTTTTCAGACACACTAATTACTGGTTATTTTCGTTTATTTTTAAATCTTCCTTATCTACCTCCCCCCTCCTAGTAACTTAGCGGTAAATTTTTGTGGGTAGTGCGTATGTAGCATTCTCTTTAACAATTAACAATTCTTACCTGCGAGTCGAAATGCTACTGTTTCTATTACAACGTGGTGGCTTGTATGTTACTTTGACACGTCTGGCTGTGTTGCAAGGTATTTCGTCCTTTAATCACATATATACATTAAAAACTTCATTTTTTCGTGTTTACAAAAACTTCATTCAACGTATTTCCAGTTTATAGTTCTAGTGCGGCCTAGTATCGATGTAAACAAGTTGGGTCTTTTTGACCCACATGTTTTTGTTGACTCCTCCATAAGGAATTTTAAGGGCATTTCAGATTGTTATTCATCTATGGACCCTTTGTTTCGTATTCTTTGAGTTAATAAGATTATTTCCTAGTCATCATCCAAATCCAGATTCCATTTGGATTTGGATCTAGCAGTTTCAATTGTCATCACCCCCAATGGCACAGAGATATGTCTGCGGACTTACAACGCTAGAAAACGGGTTTCGATACCCATTGTGGGCAGAGCACAGATAGCCCTTTATCACAACAAATGGATATCGATATTCTACTTCACTTTACTTCAGGTTTTTTATTCTCTTTTTGTCGTGCTACAGACAACAGGAGAATATAGACTTGTTTTAAATTTTCTCATTTGTTATCGAGATATTCCTTCTTTCTAGTTGTAAAATATGAGTATCTTATTAAAGTTCAATTGTCAATATTTTTGGATGTCGATATTTCAAAAGACGCTTATTTACATCATGAGTCAACTATCTTCATTTTTCACTTGGTGGTGAGATTTATCAGTTCCTGACCAATCTTCTGCCATCTGGCTTGGGAACTCTTTCTTTCACATGTATAGTCACACATTTATCTGGTCTACCATACACATTCATGAACTATTCACCCATCTCCTTTGCCTCTGCTTTTTCTCGAGTTTTATGTGCACAATACTTTTCTATTTTCCAAACACATCCTCTCTGATTTGGGAATGATGACTTTTTTTGCATGAGAATTCCAATGGATCACACTTACGTGAGATACTGTCAGTGGATCTTGCTCCTTTATGAAGTCTATCCTCGGACATGTTGTCTATTGGAATTCTCCTACTACACCCGATCTGGATTTTTCACCGATGCCTCTCTTCAGGACTATGTTGATGTGTAGTCTGTGGTCTTCTCAGATGCTCCATTCTCACATCATTATGTTAGAGATTTGTATTAATCTACACGATTTTCAGGAGTTCCTACCCTTGTTATACTACTCTGGATTGTAGTACTCAAAATCTCTCTGAATGTAGTGACATATATCAACAAGTAGGGCAGATCTCAGTGAAACAGCTTTTTTGCTTTGGTTTCCTGGCTCCATCCACATCATGTCTTTTATGAGCTGGTATTGCATTGGTTGTGCTAAATGTTCAGGTCACCTTGTGCTTGATGCATTAGTGATGGAAGTACATCATTTTATGATACTTTTATAGTTTCCAGTTCTAGTTTTTATAGCAGTGTATACTTTGCACACATTTATGATATTTTATTTTATGATATTTATTATTCTCTTACTTATCCACCTCTTCATCTATTTGGTCAGATAATGGCCATGTTCAGTAGGTCCCATTGTCCAGTTCCAGTTCTTATTGTCCCAGGCTGGTCTGCTTCATCATGATTTCCACTGCTCCCATGTATCTCTGAGCAATTTTATTCTATTGTTTTTGGTACATATTCCACAACTTTGTTTGCCATCTACACCTTCATGGCTGGCTGTTAGGTGGTCCTTTTTCACCATTGATGTTTCTCATACTCCTTTTGGAAAACCCTGTACTTGCATTCTAATAGCGCCATTCTATCAAACATTTGAGCTGCAAGATATAGTCACCACTGTGTTTTCTCCTGTAGTTTTTCATATTTTTCAAGAATGGTATATTCCAGTTCAAAAAGACCCCAGTAGTTTATACCTTATGGCAATTCTCGTTCTAGGATCTCGTTCCATCCACATTAACTTACTGGTTTGTGAAGTTGTTCAGTTTTGTTTATCATTATGTGCACAAGTATGGATTTAAGAATACCTCTCATCACATTCACCATTTGGTCACTTTACAGGCTGGCATGGGGACGAATCTGCATATATATTTCTTACTATTTTGACAGTCATTATATCACTATATCTTCAGTTTAAGGATTCTGTTTGTCATTTGTGGTTACCTTTCAAACCTAATGGAATCTGTCTTTTGTGAGTTTTGTATATTATACCCATTGTTAACCATTACCAGGGTGCTTGGGATTGTGAAGAGATTTAACTTCAAAACAAACAATACTATATGCACACATACACACACACAAATAAACAAGAATTAAATCGGTCTTTTCTTATGTCTCAAGATTCTGTATTCACATCAATTTTTCTGGCCAGGACTCTCACATGCTCTTTAGCATCTTTGTTTATTCTAGGCAACCCACGTACTTCAGTATCACCCAACACCTGTGTGTGTCTATATAAAAAATATACTAAAAACATGGTCTCTCCTTCTGTGTGACAACACACATGGGTTCATCCAGTCAGGGCTCTCACACGTCACTTATACCTATATTGTTTGCTCTAGATAAAACTCCATCCTCTATGCTAAACTTCTATGATATGGTGTGGCCTTTTGGAAGTGTTTGATGATGCCTTGACAGGTACCTTTCCCACTTCTGTGTTCACTTCCTTGTGTGGCATTAGATATGTTGGAAGTGGGACAACAGTTATCATTAGATGTCTCAGCTCCTGCCAGGATGGGATCACCTTGGTTGTTTTTGTACTTATTTGTGAATGTCTGATGTTCCCCCTGCAATGTCGTCACATTGTAAAGCCCTTCCTCGGGGATTGTTTGAGTCTTTCTTTTGTTCGTACTGAGCACCCACTAATTTGGGTGATTGTGTGTTTCACTGACTATCTTAGATATGGATAAAGATGGGTTACTGTCTGAAGTATTTCCTTTCATAATACGTTTCTGGACTGCTCTCCCAATAACCTTCTTTTGTAAAGCAGGACACAGTATTGCTCCTATTGTCTTTGCCATTACCATTTACAAAACTGACCCCTGGGCCACCAAAATCAAGGGCATTATGGGCGAAGAGATACCCTGATGAGAATAATATTTTACTTCAGAATGTTCTTTAGGATCAGTCTTTTTATGAGGCTAGTCCACTACATCCACTTTCCTTCTAATTCAATTCTGCAAATAATTTTCTAGTTCTGAATTCTCCTCTGACTATTACTACCTACCTTGTAACTTGTAGTTATATAATTTCATGTTAGTTGGTTTCGCTACAATGTGGGTATTCCTACTTTCAGTATTTCAGAGGTAAGTCTACCTGACATGAATTTTACATTCTGAGAATTAAAATGAGTTTCAACCGATGAAACACCTCCCCACACACACACACCCATCACAACCGAAACTTCATAACGACAGCAACTTTTATTAACATTTAAACTATGGTAGGAAAACAGAGCTGATGTAAGTTTCACTGAAGCTTGCTCAATAAGTCATGTGGAGAGTGGAGTCACATAAATTGTTAACAGCATGAGTTCAAACTCAGAGGAAAGTGCCTGTTTGAAATTAATTTTAATTCTAAAATCGTAAAACTCTAAAGCACACAGGATCAACAACAAAAGGTGAGGGTAACTGGTGATTTCACACTTGAATCAAACTGCACTTTTGGGAAATGCTTGGGTTACTGGGTTTCTTTTCTGATGTTTGGTAGAAGAATATACTATTGTTGTATCTTTTTGTTAGGTGTGTGTGGACACATACGTACTGTGGTATCTGAATGTGGGGCTATAGTACTATTGCATCAATACCTTTGGTAGCTAAACGCGTGACGACAGTGGTGTGGCATCTGTATGGGGGCTAAACGTGTGTGAACAATTATGTGGCATCTGTACGGTGGCTGAACACGTGAAAACAGTGGTGTGGTATCTGTATGGTAGTTGAACGCGTGACGACAGTGGTGTGGTATCTGTATGGTGGCTGAACACGTGAAAACAGTGGTGTGGTATCTGTATGGTAGTTGAACGCGTGAAGATAGTGGTGTGGCATCTGTATGGTAGTTGAACGCGTGACGATAGTGCTGTGGCATCTGTATGGTGGCTCAGT
>NW_013675219.1:0-2622 GCF_000517525.1 Limulus polyphemus | reverse complement strand
AGACTGGTTTCTTGTTTATTCGGTACTGTTTGTTTTGGTGTTTTGTGGAATGTGTAACACTAGTTTCTAGTCTGTGGGAAACACTGTAGACTGGTTTCTTGTTTATTCGGTACTGTTTGTTTTGGTGTTTTGTGGAATGTGTAACACTAGTTTCTAGTCTGTGGGGAACACCGTAGATTGGTTTCTTGTTTATTGGGTTTATTCGAGACTGTTTGTTTTGGTGTTTTGTGGAATGTGTAACACTAGTTTCTAGTCTGTGGGAAACACTGTAGATTGGTTTCTTGTTTATTCGGTACTGTTTGTTTTGGTGTTTTGTGGATGTGTGACACTAGTTTCTAGTCTGTGGGGAACACTGTAGACTGGTTTCTTGTTTATTCGATACTGTTTGTTTTGGTGTTTTGTGGAATGTGTAACACTAGTTTCTAGTCAGTGGGAAACACTGTAGACTGGTTTCTTGTTTATTCGATACTGTTTGTTTTGGTGTTTTGTGGAATGTGTAACACTAGTTTCTAGTCTGTGGGGAACACTGTAGATTGGTTTCTTGTTTATTCGATACTGTTTGTTTTGGTGTTTTGTGGAATGTGTAACACTAGTTTCTAGTCTGTGGGGAACACTGTAGACTGGTTTCTTGTTTATTCGATACTGTTTGTTTTGTGGAATGTGTAACACTAGTTTCTAGTCTGTGGGGAACACCGTAGACTGGTTTCTTGTTTATTCGGTACTGTTTGTTTTGGTGTTTTGTGGAATGTGTAACACTAGTTTCTAGTCCGTGGGGAACACCGTAGATTGGTTTCTTGTTTATTCGGTACTGTTTGTTTGGTGTTTTGTGGAATGTGTAACACTAGTTTCTAGTCTGTGGGGAACACTGTACATTGGTTTCTTGTTTATTGGGTTTATTCGAGACTGTTTGTTTTGGTGTTTTGTGCGTCAGGTCAGTTTCTAGTCTGCATTGCCGTTAATAGATATCATTACATTTGTATGAAGTGGTGGGATTTTGTTTGGTTTTCATTGCCGTTAGTGGATATCATTACATCTGTACGAAGTGGTGGGATTTTGTTTGGTTTTCATTGCTGTTCATGAATAAGATTATTTTTGTTCTAGGGAGTAAAAAATGTGTGGAGACGTGTATTTTGAAACTTAGATTGAAACAATAAACACAAAATGATTAGTGACTAAAATATTTCTCAGAATTCAGACTGTATGAAACAAACTAAAATTACGTAGTTATTAAAACAGTTTCTGTCGTAGTGAGTTATAACCTTCCTAAACTACTGCATAAACTTTTATACCAAATAAATAATCTGATTTCTTTAAGTGAAAACCACACTTTAAGATTAATATTATTTCAGATTTATTTATTTATTCCATTGTCTGTATTCATTTTCGCTGTAGGGGTAAACATTTATTATTGTTGCAATACAAAACAAAAACATGATTAAAATTAAGATATTTTGTGATATCCAAAAATAAACCATTCACTAATAAAAATGTTTGTTTAAAAATTCAAGCTATAGAAATGAAAAGTTATTGTATTCTACAATCCGATTAAACAATGTAAATGAAGACCAGTTTCCCACTGAATAACATGATGATACCTTCAGAAACGGAGTTTCTTACATATAATATTAAACGGTAATATTAATAAAGTCTAACCTTTGCCTCCGAGACTTAGCCACTGTATAACAACATCGACGTTACTCGTGATTCTCCCAGTAATCGTGACGTCTTGGGTTGGGTTTACACGAATATTGCTACCTGTCTCAATGACAACATAAGGAACACGACCAGATACGACTTTGACAACTGTAGTAGCTCTACTTTCTCGATTGTCCTTGGTTATACACAGCGTGAAAATATATCTGTGAAATAGTGTGAAGATGAGGAAAGTAAAGTTAAAATCATTATCTAATAACTTAAAATTAGTACTTTACATGCTCTATTTTATAATTTTATTAAAATTACTTTTTACAAACTGGCGAAACATAAGATTGTTACCTGAAGTCCGCATAACCAATCTGCCATATTCTCACTAAGAAGAAAACAACCTACCGTGTTCCTCATACTTCGTATAAATGTAATGATATCTATTAACGGCAATGAAAACAAAACAAAATCCCACCACTTCGTACAAATGTAATGATATCTATTAACGGCAATGAAAACAAAACAAAATCCCACTACTTCGTACAAATGTAATGATATCCACTAACAGCAATGAAAACCAAACAAAATCCCACCACTACGTACAAATGTAATGATATCTATTAACGGCAATGAAAACAAAACAAAATCCCACTACTTCGTACAAATGTAATGATATCTATTAACGGTAATGAAAACCAAACAAAATCCCACTACTTCGTACAAATGTAATGATATCTATTAACGGTAATGAAAACAAAACAAAATCCCACGGCTTCGTATAAATGTAATGATATCTATTAACGGTAATGAAAACAAAACAAAACCCCGCCACTTCGTACAGATGTAATGATATCCACTAACAGCAATGAAAACCAAACAAAATCCCACTACTTCGTACAAATGTAATGATATCTATTAACGGCAGTGAAAACAAAACAAAATCCCACTACTTCGTACAAATGTAATGATATCTATTAA
>NW_013675218.1:13426-21756 GCF_000517525.1 Limulus polyphemus | reverse complement strand
ACATAAGTATACAACCAACATAAATATCCAACCAACATAAGTATACAACCAACATAAATATCCAACCAACATAAGTATACAATCAACATAAGTATACAATCAACATAAATATCCAACCAACATAAGTATACAACCAACATAAATATCCAACCAACATAAATATCCAACCAACATAAATATCCAACCAACATAAGTATACAATCAACACAAATATACAACCAACACAAATATACAACCAACACAAATATACAATCAACATAAATATACAACCAACATAAATATCCAATCAACATAAATATACAACCAACATAAATATCCAACCAACATAAATATCCAATCAACATAAATATCCAATCAACATAAATATCCAACCAACATAAATATCCAATCAACATAAATATCCAACCAACATAAATATCCAATCAACATAAATATCCAACCAACATAAATATACGACCAACATAAATATCCAATCAACATAAATATACGACCAACATAAATATCCAATCAACATAAATATACAACCAACATAAATATACAACCAACATAAATATACAACCAACATAAATATAAAACCAACATAAATATCCAACCAACATAAATATCCAACCAACATAAATATCCAATCAACATAAATATCCAACCAACATAAATATCCAATCAACATAAATATACGACCAACATAAATATACGACCAACATAAATATCCAACCAACACAAATATACAATCAACATAAATATACAATCAACATAAGTATACAATCAACATAAGTATACAACCAACATAAGTATACAACCAACATAAGTATACAATCAACATAGGTATCCAATCAACATAGGTATCCAACCAACATAGGTATCCAACCAACATAAATATCCAACCAACATAAATATACAATCAACATAAATATACAATCAACACAAATATACAACCAACATAAATATACAACCACCATAAATATACAACCAACATAAATATCCAATCAACATAAATATACAATCAACACAAATATACAACCAACATAAATATACAACCACCATAAATATACAACCACCATAAACATAAACCACCATAAATATTCAACCAACATAAATATACAATCAACACAAATATACAACCAACATAAATATCCAACCAACATAAATATACAATCAACATAAATATCCAACCAACATAAATATACAATCAACATAAATATCCAATCAACATAAATATCCAACCAACATAAATATCCAACCACAAGGAAACAGAATAGTGGAGTATGGTGAAAAATACCGTATTCGAATAAATGTTCTGAATATACAGGTAGTGCTATCCACAAAATTAATCAAATCTAAAAGACCCCTCCCCCCGGGATATACTTGCACAGAACACTTCACCGAACTGCAACCTCAGCAAAATTCTTAGGTTTGACATACGACTCAACACTCACGTGGGTCAAGCACATAAACGACATTAAAACCAACGTTTGGCAACGTACGAATTATGCTAAGAGTCTGACAAGCAGGAACAGCGAAACATTTGCTAAAAACATTGTCAAAATTTAAACAACATATATAAGACCTGTTATACAATATGCACCATCACATATAAAACCTAAACTATACAAAATTGCCTTCTCACAACAGCCTTTAAAGTGCCAAAATCAACTTCATCAATCTTTTTTACACAAATACGCAACCCTACAACCTTTGCCCGATAGACTCTTACATAGCTCGCTAAATTATTTCGCGAAAAAGCGGAACACAAACGTACTATTACTTGGATTATACCGCAACGCAAGTAGTCCTAAGTACTTATCCCCAATTTATACTTTAGACATAGCATAAACTAAGGCCACCTATAGCTAAACATCAATCTTATCATTTTTTTAAAGAACCAAGAAAGCATTGAAAGAATATTTATGTATTAATTTAAAGGTAAAAAAAAATCAGAATGAATATCACCAGAACTGTTTGTAATTTGCAAGACTTTCGCACAAACCAAATGAAGAGAAAGGGAATTTAATACATTAAATACTACTTTAATTACCTACATGGGCATAGCCTTGATAGGGGTCAGAGTCTGTACACGGAAATCTGGCACAATCACTAACCCTTGTGTCATAATTATACTAGTATTCTCCTGTTAAATCATACAATGTAAGAGCACAACAATAGTCTTGGAGAGAGAAAGAGGTCAACATTGCATCTGATGTCCCAGATGTTAAAATAAACCCAAAGACCTAAAACCTATCAAGAAAGAGCCGAGCACCTTAACCACCAGGCCCGTATGTTCTTTATTTGAGTATATCAAAAATTGTCTTTTTGATTGCTAATAAAATAATTACCACAAGTTTTCTTTCACAGGTGTGACATAGACATTGAACAATTAAAACGATGGAAATATCTTTTTTTATTCTGTGATTTTTAAAATTAGTACGAAAAGGTACTTTTATGATAGCAATGATCTTGTTAGTTGTCAATAGTGTACTAGATGTGTTAAGGTTATGAAAAAGACTGTTGTTAAGACGGTTCCATAGGAAAACAGCTAATTAAAGGTTGTGATATGAAACTTCAACAGCTAAATCATCAAGAATACAATTAAAATAATGCTACGCGTGATTATGAGCAGACTAATATTATGATAGAGTGGAATCTACAATCAAGATATACTTACTTAAAAATTCATCTTTAAATAAGGACTTTCACAACTAGCAAACAGTTGGACACTTCCTATCTAAATCATCATAGGGTTTCTGTATGAAGAGCAGTACATTTTATAGATACGCCTCAAATACAGTGAGGACAAGACGATAAAATATGGACCCTTTCATTCTGGAGAATTTGTTTGGTTGTTTCTTGAATTTCGCACAACTTTGTTACTAATTTTGAAGTGATAGATCAGAGTGAAGGTAGCTAGTCAACAGTACACATCGCCAACTGTTGAGCTACCCTGTACTAAAGAATAGTGGTATTGACTGCCACATTATAACTTAAAGGAACTTAAAGATTTTATTTGTGAACCTCTAGCTAATATTTTTATAGATCATTGAGTAGTGGAAGAGTATTAGAGATCGGAAGTTAACTAATGTTAGTCCAATATTTAAAGGAGGCGATAAATATTGTCCATGCAATCATAGGCCTGTTAGTCTTACATCAGTAGTTGGAAAGGTTTTGGAGAGTGTGATTAAAGATGTATTGCAGAGTCAGTTAAAGCAGTTTGATATAGTGTCAAAGAGCCAGCATGGTTTCACTAAGGGAAAGTCTTGTTTAACAAATCTTCTGACATTCTTTGAGGATATTACTGCAAGAGTTGATGAAGGAAATAGACTTGTTACAAAAATGAAATTTGTGGGTGTGTGGGAAATGTTATTAAATTGGATAGAAAATTGGCTAGAGAGTAGTAATAAATGGAGTTAGATCTGACTGGATCACAGTTACAAATGGTGTGCCTCAGGGCTCAGTGCTGGGTCCTCTGCTCTTTGTGAATGATATTGAATCTGGAATGACTAACAAAATTTTGAAGTTTGCAGATAACATTATGATTTTTGGGGTGGGTAACTGGATCAAAGATGCTGCAGACTTCCAGGGAGTATAATAGCAGGTTTTACTCAGTCTTCATAAAAGTACATTTACCTTTATCAGTTTGTTTACAACAATTTCATTTGTTCACGCTTTAAAAAGTTTTTGACTATTTTTTGCTGTTTTTCATAATTCCAGCTACGATGTAGACGCCATTATGACCAATCATCCTGAACGTGTGAAGAATGTGCTGGAGGAGGTGCAGTTTAGAGGACGTTTCAGAATGGCGTTGCAATCAGACAATCCCTGGGAGAGAAAATCTGTTGAAAATACAACGTTGCTTATCCGAGCTCCGCCTCTTATTCGTTTTGTATCAGTTGTGTATGAAACCGCTTCTTCTCTAGTGGAATTTATTAGAGGCGGAACACGAGCGCGAGCTATCGGTGGAATAACGGAAAATGTTGTATCATTGGTTAATGTTTTGATAGACTCAGTTGAAAAAAATATTAATAACATGAATTTTATATAGGGGCTGCTAATGAATAAATATTGGTTAAATCTTAGCTTTTATTCCTGCATTGGGTAATTCGACGTTTAACTTCTGAGTTTGTGGTTCATTCGTAGCTAAAACTGTCGGGTAATTTACAGTTTATAAGTTTGAATTTGTTTCTAACTACAAAATTAGCTTATGGAATTCGTGTTTATTTATTAATACAATTTTTACTCGTAACATTATTTGAATATATTATTCACTCGTAACGTTATTTGACTGTAATTCACACATAACATTACTTGACTGTATTATTCATATCATTTTCCTGCATCATTCACTCCTAACTTTATGTAACTATATTATTCACTCGTAACGTTATTTGACTGTAATTCACTCGTAACATTACTTGATTGTATTATTCATATCATTTTACTGCATCATTCACTCATAACTTTATGTAACTATATTATTCACTCGTAACATTATGTGACTGTGTTGTATATATACACTTGTTATTTATTTTGAAAATAGTTTGTATGTCTGTGCAACTTTAGAATTCGACTAGTTGATTAAATGACTTTTATCAGTGATTAATTAATGTTCATATTTGTTTATAATGTACGGAATGAACCATAGTTGTGGAAAGTTTAAATTCTCAACGTTGAAATGTTTATTTTTTGAATCAAAATTTACATATTTTTAGTTAGACATCCAAACTTTTAAGATTTTTATGTGTTGTGTCAGTTTTCCTATTAAAGACAGAATAATGACTTTTCATATCTTTGTGTTTGTAATAAAAATTTTGAATAAGTTCTTGTAGACATGTGATTTTAAATACATTTACAACTATTTTTTATCTTTTACCTTAATAAACTTTTACAGGATCTTATTCTAGCTTCTTCATTATTTCGTTCACATCCATATCAAAACGTATTATTTCTGTTTCAATTAAACGTTATTTTCTGTAGCTATTATTTGTTGGTATTTAAAACAATGGAGTATATTCAGACATCATATACGTTTTGTCTTTACATGGTGTATAGTTTTATCATACTTTAAAATATGTTAAAAATAGTAATATTCAGCCCTAAAGAAACTCCAAACAAACGGTAATATTTCAAAATTACTAGACGAAATCGACCTATTTATTGTATATAGCTATTAGCATAAATTTTCGCCACTAGATGGCGAAGAAACACATGTAACACACGAATTATGAGTGTGTGTGTTATACAATTTAACCAATATATGATAAATTACCACTATAGTGTTACGCATTACCATTTCAAATAGCCTAAAGCTGAGTTAAATTGTAATTTAGATTTAGTAGTTAAATATACGCCGAAATATATCCAAATTATGATATTGGACAACAAGATTGATACACACAGTTTTCTTTTTTTGTTAATGTAAATATATTTTAATATACAAACAGTAATATAATTCATAATAACGGATATTAGAAATAGTTATTCCAAACAATGATTTACATGCAAAAGTTTTACAAACTTACAAACAATATCGAGTCTTCTTTTAGGTCTGGAACTTCCTTGATGTCTTATCGAGGGTTCACGATGAGCAAGTTAATTTCGAGTTGACGTAGGTACAATTCACTTAATAGGGAGCTTGTTAGCTCTGTGGTTTTCCCTGATCACACACCGATTTTTTCCACCGACGAAGTTAGGTAATGTTTTCGTTAAAGTACTGACGTCCGATGTGAATCCACTGAAGTTAAAAAGTTTGTGATGTTCAAAATTTATAAATATTTCTGGTCAATATATTAAGTTTTCCCGATTAATAAACGTTATAACAAACACAGTTATAGCTTCCGAAGTTTATAGCACACCAACTATAACAAACCAATAATAGATAGTGTTTTTTGGCGCGTCGCATTGGTTATATTTATAGGCGTGTGGAGAGTTTCTCGAAATTTCAGCTTACACAAGAATATTGATACGCTACAGACATATATTGTTGATTCTCACACTCTAAAATCGTTTACAACTTTACAGAATAGGCGGGAATTTCGCAATACAGATTTAACATTATAAGTTATGTGCATTTCTAAATACAAATTTAACACTATAAGTTATGTGCATTTCTAAATACAAATTTAACTTAAACACATATCAACATTAAAATATATATATAATAGTAACTCTGTCATAATTGTATCCTTTGAAATTCAAACTGTAGCATCATAACAAAAAATGCACCAGTCATAAAACCTTATGCTTGCACCACTAGTTTGATTTACAATTTATTGATTAGTAACCAGAGGTCGACAAAAACTAAAAGCAAACTTTAATACCTATGGCCTAACAGCAAAGAAAAAACATGACGCATCTAAGAAAACTCAGTTGAGAATTACAAATCTTTTCACATTATTTTTTATTATTATTTGATTAGAACAATAAGTTATATCTAGTTAAAAATTTAAACTTATTATTTTTAATCATTATCCTCTAATATGATAATTTTATGAGAAAGGTTTAAATTTTTACTTTAAGTCGTATAAAGTTTTAGGGTTAATGTTTTACATTATGTTGCGTATTAGAATTTCAAATGGTCTGAAATTGAGTTAACTGATAAATTTAAATTTAGTTGTTAAATTACAGTGTACAAACACAATCAATACAAATAACGTTATGTAGCACGTGAAAGTGCATCGGCACAAATGTTATCAACCCTTATGACATAGGTTATCTTCAAACCATATTCTCATAGTGATAAAGTGTAATTTAAGATCCTTATGTTTTTTGTGTGTTTTCTTTCTCTCTTCTTTCGTTTTCTGTCTTTCTTTTTGTCTTTTTCTTTCTAACTATCTTTTTCTTTCTTTCTTTCTGTCTCTCTTTCTTTCTTTTTCTTTCTCTCTTTTTTATTAGATATCCCATAGTAGATAACAATACTAAGACCATGTTCTCAGGACGGAACTTACGTTCTTCAAAAGCTGGGATAGGTTTCAAAGAAGCCAAAGGAATTTTCCTGTTATGTTTTCAGATTAACTGACAGGTATGACAAGTTTTGCAAAACTGAGAGACGTCTTGCATAATTTTTGGCCAAAAGAAATGTCTAATAATTTTGTCACATGTCTTGTTGACGCCTAAATGACCTCCCGTGGGGAGTACATGGGCAATTTTGAATATTTCAGAACGATATGATTTGGGAACAACGATTTGATAAACAAAGCCCGGTCCTCTGAAGCTGGCACATCTGGTGGTCTCCATTACCTCATAAGCACACCAGTTTTGAAAAAATAACCACTTGGAACTTTCTCCAGTTCATCTTTTGTGAGTGCATATTTAAATAATGAATAGATCTGTAGATCTTTTTCTTGCTCTAGGTGAATCAGATCCCTCTCGTCCATTGTTGTCACGCACCGAGGTATTGTCAGTAGGACGATCATCCACAAGATCCTCGTCGGATCCAAAAATGTCTGTGACAGATCTATAATATCGTCCTCTCAATCCAAGTCTAATCATTTCCCAACAACAATGATACACCCTTAATTGGCAGAGTAGGTCTTACTCCAACCATAACTGGTCCCGAAACTAGGTCTGATGCTAAATAAATGCTATGAAGAGGAACATTAACAAATCCACCCTCAATACCCTGAGCAATAACAGACTCACCACTGGCAGAACTCGAATCCAAAGACAATATACTTTCTAACAACAATGATTGAGTCACCCCAGCATTGGGGTTGTCAGTGTCATTTATCAAAGACACAGAACCAATAGACACAAAAGGTCTAAATTCCTCTCTGATTACATCAGTCTTTATATCAGTGGCCAAATCAATAACATCGGGTGATCTGGTGAAACTATGTCCATATGTGGACACAAACGCACTGGGTGTTGCCTCCTGTTATTTTTTTCTTTTTCAAACACCAAAAATCGGACATAACATGACCGGTTTTTTACAAAAATAGCAGACAGGCCTTGATTGTTTTAAATAAGTTTTATCCTGACTGTCAAAAGATTTCAAACTGGGGGAGTTGGATTTTTTAGAAGGATTCTCAACTTTAGTGGATTGAACAGATACAGGTTTTTGTTGAGATAGTAGGAATTTCTTCTTATGGAAAATAGTTTTGTGTTAAAGTGCAATCATCGAAAAGAGCGGCTGCTTCCTGTAGTGTTTCAACTTTCTTTTCATCCAAGTAAGTTTTGAGGTCGTCACGTGCACAACATTTAAGTTCCTCAATTAGACATAATTGTCTTACTTTGTCGAAACTGTTGCCAATATGTATAGAATTACATCATCGATCAAAATAAACGTATTTTTTGTTGGCTTGTTTGTTTGTTTGTTTTGAATTTCGCGCAAAGCTACACGA
>NW_013675218.1:11688-12649 GCF_000517525.1 Limulus polyphemus | reverse complement strand
TGGGCCATTCCATGGTGTGGGCAACCTTCTCAAAATGTTGGAAATATTTATCAACTTCATTTTCATTGAACGGTGATACTTTAACATATTAATTAAGTTCAAAGTTGTCATTTTGCCTCGGTCGATCAGAGTTGAGTCTAATTTCCATTTCTTTCAGCCTAATTTCTTTTTCGGCTTCAATGCAAGCTTTTTTTGGCCTCCAGACGTTTATTTTCTCTTTCAGCTTCAACTCAACTTTGTTTGAGTTTTAGCTGAATCTCTAATTTGTCTTTATCACTCAACCCCGATTGGCTAATAGGAACACTAGAGTATTCCTTTAATGCTTCCTCAGGAAACAAATCATCATCGACTAGTATTTCGATAATATGCTTTTGAGTTCATTTTTTCTCATTGAGCTCTTAACTTCTAGTTCTAAAACCTTGGCAATTTCGAGCAATTCATTTTTGTTATATTTTTCTAGTTGTTTGAGGGAGGAAAATCTTTATATTCTGACATGATCAAATCTTATTGGCACTGATAAATATAAATTCAATTGTGATTTAAGTTTCAATTTAGATCGAATTTTGTCTCTGATTCATATTCTGGACGAGCCCTTAATTTATTATGTTACATATTAGAATTTCAAATGGTCTGAAATTGAGTTAACTGATAAATTTAAATTTAGTAGTTAAACTATACTTTGGACTTAGCATTTAAATATATGCTGAAATATAGTCAGTTTATGATATTTGCCAACGAGATTGATATATACAGTTTTATTTTATACACAAATACGTTTTAGCATACACACAACAATACAATTTACAATAAGAGTTATTACAAACAACGATTTATAAACAAAAGTTCCACAAATTTACAAGCAATGTAAAGACTTCCTTTTAATCTGGAATTTCTTCAATATCTTATTGAGGGTTCACGATGAGCGAGTTGACGTGGGTATATTTCACTTAACGGGAAGCTA
>NW_013675218.1:3924-11553 GCF_000517525.1 Limulus polyphemus | reverse complement strand
GTCCTTTGTTATTTATCGGCCACACACGTCGAGCTTTCCATAATGAATTTATATAATGTTTTCGTAAAATTACTAATGTCCAATGAGAATCCACTAAAGTTAAATGATTTGTAATGTTTGAACTTGTAAAGGTTCATTGTCAAATCACAGTTATAGCATCCAAAGTTTATAGCATACTGACTATAGCAAACTAGTAATAGGTACCCCCTTTTTTTTGGCGTGTCGCGTTGGTCATATCTATAGGCGTATGGAGGTTCCTAGAAAATTCAGATTACGAAACAATAAAAATTTAAGCATTTACATTCATACATGTATTGTTGATTCCTACTCTCGATAATTTTCTACAATTTGGAGAATAGGCGGGAGTCTTGCAATACACATTTAACAGTATAAGCTATGTATGTTTCTAAATGTAATTTTAATCTAAACAAACGTTGATATTAAAATGAATATATAATAACAAATTATTTACAATTGCTAGAGAGATAAAAATAAAAATACTTACATAAAAAGAAAGATTTCCGCCTGTAACCATATTACTTTGAAAATGTCTTAATAGATATACAGAAATATATTCTCTATCTGAGTAAATTAACTGTGACATTTTTATCGGTTACTTTTAATTTTTCGAATTCTTTCTCAATACATACTTATTAAACGGATAAAATGGAAAAAGTTTACATGGCACCATCTTAATTAGTATTTAAATTCTATAATGTATAAAATAGTAATTTTCTACCAAGAGAAAATAGCAACTGGAAACCTAGAAATGGTTACAACATTGCATTTAATAACACATTAAGATATTTTCGGCATAAAACAAAATAAAAACCTATCATAGGTCGATTTCATCAAATTATCCAATCAATTTTGTATCTCTAATGAAATTGCGTTTTGCGATGAGAAAATCCGGTGATTTAGAGGAAGGAAGTTAGCTTTACTGGATTTGCAATTTCAAAAGTAAGGCATAGTAAATATAAGTTCTGGTAATGTTAATCAAATCGCTTATTATTAATTTTGGCAAATGATTGGTAGCTAGCTAGATTCAGTGATGAATTATCTGGTGAATTTTTCATTAAAATATTAGGCTATACATGTTGTTTACATGAAAACTTGTAATACTGCCCTTTGTATATTAGTATCAACTCTTATGTAGTGATATTTCAATATATCATTTATGATACTTTTAAACCTGATGTATTATTTTGTAATATAAATATTTGATAATTATAACTTTTAATTATGTATTAACATTTTAGACAATAGACGTCACAGCTTGTTAAAGTTCCATTCCATTAATTGGTACTATGAATTCTGATGATCAAAAATTTTCCATAATTTATGGCAAAATAGAGTTTAGTCAAGATAGTTTTATTTACCAGTAACTCTGCGAGTCATGAATAAATCCTTTCCAGTTGTTTTCAAAACACTCACTAAAAAAAATGTCATGAGAAGTAGAACTACCCATTTCTGTTATTTCAGAGTGTTAGAGAGTCAAGAGATTCACTCGAACTTGATCTGTTTATTAATATCGGTCAGGATGAAACCTTATACCCAACTAAAATAAAGATTACACCCTACTTCAATTAATAAAACATCAGATTATCTTGCTACAAGAACTGAAATGTATCAAGGTTGCTTATAAATAGTTCAGTACTCCCAACCGTAATTTCAGCATTCTTAATTCAGAAACAAAATATATATATATGTAGAAAGGCTAATTCGAACGATAAATCATGTAGTATCAAATACATATATGTGTATGTGTGTGTGTGTCTGTGTTTGTGTTTAAGACTAAGTTGAAGAGGATTTGTCCTTCAAAAAAATGTTTTTAAATATTGCATAACCCTGCATTGCTGGAAAGTGACACATTATATATCCAAAAGAGTAGTTATGGCAGAACTTCAGACATCAAGCACTGATTGGTTGCCTCAGGCGAAAGAGAAGAGGGGTAGAGACGATGACATCATTGTTACAGTTTGTCTCACCAGTTGCTAGGTGTGACATCATAGTGTTGTGAGAAGAAGATTAAAGTCATTGTTCCATGAAGTTGCACTAGAGTTAGGATGAGAGGTCATCTATGATAAAGGTGCAGATAGTTCATGAGCGAAACACCAAAGGATGATGTAATTTACATATATCTACATGTTATCAACTTTATAGATTTCAGTAGCAAACAAAGCCTTAAAATTAATACTTACATAATGTTCTCCTTACAATTATCAGTACAGAAAAGTTTTTAATTTCTATCACAATTGATAAATAAATAAAGCTTACATTAAATCTGCTATTTTAGTCTCTAATTCTTATCAATATAGTTAACTTTATAGTTTCTGTTATATATCTAATTGTCTTACGTACCTTTTTACAAAGTCAGATGCTGCTACTGTAGGATGTCAATGTTACTATACTTCAGTAGGATGACATAAGGAATTCACCTTGTCCAAACTTATGTTTATAGTTGTAATTTATATATTTGACTGTATTACATGTGTCTTACAAAGGCAGATTTTGTTTCTATAGATGGACAATTTTACTGAATTTCTGTATGACTGCATACAGATTTCAACTTGTCTCAACTTATGTTTATACTTTTAATTTTGCACGTTAATAAAAGTTTCGAATATTTTACAAGTAAGACTATTATTTTAACAGACAGTATAGTGTAAAACATATGTCAGTTTTTATCACATATACAATCTTAATTTATTCATTATTTGAACGAGTAATATATTACAGCATAGCCCCTTTTACAGTTATCTATTGCTTTATGTATAAAACACTTCACTAATTCATTGATTCTATAATTTTCAATTTTCTGATTGATATATCTTACGTACTGAAAACTTTTTATCACGCCTAATGTTTCATTTTATATAAATATTGAACTAGACAGTTACATTATTATTGCATAGTCAATTTGTTTTTAAGTATTGATTTAGTATACATTTAATATACTAATTATTGTTTTGTTTTTATATTTAATTTGTATGACATACATTTTGCATTTTCTGAGGTTATGTGAAACATTTATTGCTAATTCATTTGTTTGTATTTCTATAATTAATAAATTGCATAACGTCTATTCACCATGAAAAAGAAGCTTATTTGAAACTAAAAATATATAATCATTTCATGTTTAGCTTTATAAGTTGATTTGCTTTACTAAAATTTAATCTTAAAAGGTCTATGTAAATAGCTATGTTTAACCACTACTGAAAAAATTATAATCTTAGCTTTCTGTAGAAATGTTCACAAATCTTTGTCTAAAGCTTGTTTCTTGCTGACTGAAACTATTTGTGTATAGGCTTAAAGCTCGATAGACTTTGATTATCAAAAGGGATTATATACCACTCTATCTAAGTAAGTAACATTTTTACAATTTTTTCTATTATATACATCTGTCATCGATGGCTGCTAGATACTTAATGACCATTATGATTGGTAACAAGTTTAGACATACCCTAGTTTTTAATACCTGTCTACAACAAACAGTCTAAAGTGCAGTAAAATCTGGGTCACTTTTTAAATATAATTCTCTCGTCCCTTTCATCACAAATAATCTGACTGGTGCATTTCTGCTACATGTAAGAAAGAAAGATAAACCAGTCTTTAGACATAAAGTTAAATACCGTACTAAATGATGTAATATTAATGACTGATATAAATAGGGTTTTAGCCGAAGTTTTGTTACATTTCCAGCTAACCCAATCAGCTCTGGTACTGGATGAAAGGCCTTGACAGCAATGGCGTGTGTTGCAAATCTTGTACAGTTCAGAAGCTATTATGATTCTCCTCATTGGAAACCTGTAGTAAAGGGTCAGTAAAAAATATTTGTAAAGAAATATTACCAGTTTTATTGCAATGCATTTGGATGTTCCCGTAACTCAAGAAAGTCATTTTCGTTTAGTATAGCCTGAATATAAGTTGTTTTTTGTGATTGTAATTTAAAAGAGAATCATGTGGTTGACTACCTTACTATACGAGGGAAACTACACTACTGACTGTCAGAGTGCTTGTCTTTGCTTTATGGACCCTCAGCCATGAACCCAAATGGTTTCAACATGAGACTTCTAGGCTGTTATCGAGCACAGGTCCCTGAATTTTTTTTTCTTTTCAAAACAACGTTTTTAACGATGATTGAAAAATCACTCTGAGAGTGGATAACATTTATTTCATCCCTAATAGACACAGCTGGCTCTTTGATATATGAACATAAGTTTTTATGACTTTAACTTAAGGGAGAACTGTGTGATAAAGTGTAATGACCTTAACGTATTTCAGTTACTACAATGAACTTTACTAATTTTCGTAAATGTTATAATAATTTCAATAACGTTTAAGATGTAAAAACTAAAACTCTATTATTGTTTTATATTAAACATGATCTAAACAAGACACACACCTTTGACCAGTGGTTTCTGGAAAGAAATGATTAACCTAGATTTAATCACGTTGGTGAATATCTGACACGTTTTATCTGAATTTCCATTAACACTATTTATAGACTGATAAAAAGGAAAAATCGCTTTTTTTGTAGACCATACCCTTTGTGGAGATCAGAGAACTTATACATATATCACTATATTGAAAACATCCACTATGTTATTCATGGTACTTATTGTTCCAACGATAACATCACATTATTTAACATATTTTCTATTCTTTATATCGTACAAAAGCCTGATAGTTTAACTCTGCTTCCATAGAAATCGTCAAAAAAGTCAAAACATGACATTTTTGTTCTGCAATAAAGCAACTAGAGATTATGATATTTCGTAAAACATAAATAAATTATATTACATCATATTAATAACATTGTTGTTACTAAAGTGAATATATAAATACCTTAGATCTTATAACATTTACAAATTCCTAATATCTATGTGAGAATAATCTATTTTTACACTTACAATTATTTTTCTGTGCTGTTATATATCAGATGAAATATATTAATTCTTGTTTTCATTAGGTTCAAATATTACATGACAATAGATCAGGTTCATTCTCAAGTTGAGGTCATTATCCACATGACTAATGAGCAAAGGTAAGTAAAAGGCTCTGAGTAGAAAGTATATAATAATTGTGCACTAACTGAAATGTACTAGACTTGCATGAAAGTTAATTTAATATTGGCAATCCAGTATTTTATAATCCAAACATGTTTCAGTTTGTGGTATTCCCAAATACCAAAGGTTATCGAGCTGTCAACCTGTTAATAGAACTTGCCCCTCCGATAAATTTGAACACAATCCAATTTGTGAGATGTACAATAATGTTATTTCTTTACGTGCATAAACAATTACACCCTGAAGAAGTTAGACAATGTATAAATCTTGGTAAGTTATATTTCTAAACAATAGTAGTTTTAAACTACAAATATACGAGTTCTATAACGTAAACAAAAAGTCGTAACTTAAAAACAGAAACTAATTTCCTAATGTACCCTCAAATCTTGTAAATGTCATGAATGTACATTTAGCTTTCTGTATCATTAGATAAAGTGCAAGAATAGACAAATTCGTTTTTTACTGACTGCTAAGTTCAGTGAAATACAAAATACATTCTGCATTGTTAGAATTAAAGTATAATGACATACAACCTTATCTGGATGAATAGTATGTTTTGTAATGATAAACATTGTACCGTAAACGTTATGGATTTATAAAATGAGAAAGAAAAGATATGTCAACAAAATTGAAACATTTTGCCAAAAACTTTTTTGTTATCATCATAGTTATTCTACCTATTTTTTGTGTTAAAATCTCCAAAGGTAGGATACATACACATTATTTTTGATAAATCTTGGGTAACGCTGTCTTTCTCACAGTATCCCAGAAAGATTCCTCGATAGATCTTGATAAATTTAATTGTGTTATTTTTTGATTAAACATAAAATTGAAGAATACATTCACTCATTCGTATTCATCCTGTCTTAAAAGCTAAACAATCATTAAAAATTATCTCGGAAAAAATATTAAATGATAACGCCTACACTAAACAGTCTTGTATATCCAACATTGAGCATAATTCAATTAATGTTATAATTGATAACTTGTTAGTTATTGCAAGAAATGTAATGAGTATTATTGGAAATTTAGCTGAAGGACAAATACCTGCTCAGACGGAAGAATTGAATAGTTTAACAGTGAAGCTTTTCAAGATACTTTCGGTAATTTTGATGTAGCCGAGTATCTGAATATATTGAATTAAAGTGTCGTTTGTGTTTTGGGATCTCAGTCTCCGAGTCAGTTATTCTAACTGTAAACTTCATCGATGTAGTGATTTATATACTCCACTCGCGACTATAACCTGGATTTAAAAATCAATCTATTTGTAACTGGATTTAAAAGTCGAACTATAAATAACCAGCTTCTACGTTCACCCATTACAATTCTTTCTTTCATGCAATAGAACTGCATAAGTCTGATTATTAGTGGTGAAAGGGAAAGAGTAGTGATATTTGAAAAGTAATCCAGATTTGATTGAACTTTAGACTGTTTGTTGTAGTCATATATGAAAAATTTGGATATGTCTGAACTTGTTACCGATCTTATCAACACTACCAGGAAACAACGAGCTTTGTTACCAATAAAATACATACAAATATAGTTCATTCTATTATAGAATGTAATCATAAAACTCATACATATTTCACATGTCTGTAAAGTTGATGTAGTTTTTAAGTCTAAGTAAATATCATGAATACTAAAAGCAACAAGTAAAATTTAATCAATCATAGGCAAACTATCTTCATTTTAAAAATATTCTAAGCTATATTTTCCGAATAGTTGTAGACTGACACTGTTTGAACTTTTGACCGATTGCTGTATGTCGGCCACAATTTAATCTTACTGACTAGTGAGCATAACATGTTTTTGTTGTAAAGTACGATGAACTTTGAAAAATATAGGAATTGTTCCCTAACTTCGTTGGTTATAAACTATGTTCATTTGTGAAAAATATATTTGATGTTTTGGTGAAGTAATAAGTTTAAATGTTATAGTGCGCGTAAATAGAAAATTTAAAAAGATAGGAAATATAATTTCTAAATTGTCAACAATATTTAGTCTGCCAGTTTTATAGAAATAAAAGCATTAATGGTTTTAGCTTGGTTTTATACGAGGGTCAGCTTTGTCAACATGCCCTGGGGGTGTGATGAATCATAATAAAATAACCAATAGAGTTGAAAGAGTCCACATAGTTTGTATTTCTGTTAATGGCACTGGTCATTAAGTATCTAGCAATCATTAATGGCAAATATATAGTAGAAAAAAATTGTAAAAATGTTACTTACTTAGGTACAGTGGTATATAATACTTTTTGATAATCAAAGTCTATCGAGCTTTTAGCCTATACACAAATAGTTTCAGTCAGCAAGAAACAAGCTTTAGACAAAGATTTGTGAAAACTTCCACAGAAAGGTAAGACTAAAAGTAATGGTTAAACATAGTTATTTACCTAGATCTTTTAAAATTAAACTTAGTAAAGCAAATCAACTTATAAAGCAAAACATGAAATTATTGTATATTTTTTATAGACATAAATAAGCATCTTTTCATGGTGAATAGATGTTTGGTTTGTTTTGAATTTCGCGCAAAGCTACACGAGGGCTTTCTGCGCTACCAG
>NW_013675218.1:0-3750 GCF_000517525.1 Limulus polyphemus | reverse complement strand
AAGTCGAGCGCCCTAACCACCTGGCAATGCCGGCCGATAGATGTTATACCGTGTATTAATTACAGAAATGAAAACAAATGAATTAGCAATTAGGGATTTATATAATGCCAGGAAATTCAAAAAATATGTCATGCAAATTAAACATAAATCAAACACTATAATCAGTACATGAAATGTGTACTACATTGACACTTAAAAACAAATCGACCATGGAATAATAACGCAATTGTCTAGTTCAATATTTATATAAATGAAACATTAGGTGTGATAAAAACTTTTCAGTACGTAAGATATATCAATAAGAAAAGTGAAAACTATAGAATTAATTAATTAGGAAAGTGTTTTATACATAAAGCAATAGATAACTGTAAAAGGGGCTATGCTATAATATCTTACTTGTTCAACTAATGAATAAATTAAGATGGTATATGTGATAAAAACTGACATATGTAATACACTATACTGTCTCGTTAAAATAATAATCTTACTTGTAAAATATTCGAAACTTTTATGAACGTGCAAAATGAAAACTATAAATGTATATATTGAGAAAAGATGAACTTTGTATGTAGTTATATGGGAGTATAGTACACTGTCTGCCTATAGAAACGCCATCTGCTTTTGTAATACAGTTACATACATTTATTAAAACTAGAAGAATAAGTTCAGACAAGTTAAAATCCGTATGCAGTCCTACAGATGTATAATAACACTGTCCTCCTATAGAAACACTTTTCACCTTTGTGAAATGTGCATAATACATTTAAATATATAAGTAAAAATTATAAAAATAAGTTGAGACAAGTTGAAATCTGTATGTAGTTTTATGGGGCTATAGTAACACTGTCATCTCAGAATGACAATATATAAGCAAAAACAATAAAGTTGACCATAATTATAAAAAATACAGACTAAAATAACAGATCTAATGTAAGTTCTACTTATAAAGTGAAACTGTAATTGAGATTAAAAACTTTTCACTTCTGATAATTTTTAAAAGGATGTTATGTAAATTAGATAAAATATTAATTTAAAGACTTTGATTGTTATTGAAGTGAAAACTATAAAGTTGATGACAAGTTCAGACAGTCTTATATCTTTTCATCTACATCACTCTTTGGTGTTTGGCTCGTGAACTACTTATGCTTTCATCATAACTGACCTCATCATCCTACCCCTGGTGCGATTTCGTAGAACTTTGATATTAACCCTAGCAGCACGCCCTCTGGCGTAACAAACTGTAACTATGATGTCATCGTCTTTATCCTTCCCCTCTATCGGCTGAGGCAGTCAGTTCGGGTCCAGGTGAGAAGGAAGAGGTCCAATGAGAACCTACACCTCCGAAGTTGCCCAATGACTAAACACCAATTCATACAACAGCAAGGCCCACGTGAACCTTAAATTCGCAGGTCTACCAAAAGATCTAAATACCGCTAAAGAAGAAGTTATCTCAAAATATAGCCGAGGGTTGAGTGAATAAAAAATCATGCAGTTTAACGAATCATTCTATATCTTTCTACATAATAATCACAATTCTTCCAAATATTTTAAACTTATGTCGGTAATGTTGATCATATTAAAAGTCGCAACTTTGCTTGCTGAGACGCTTATGTAAAGATATGTGTTAGACAAATTCTTGGCCATGTTACTAAAAATTCTCAGACTTTAAAATACATCAGAACATTTCAAACTCTATACTTTTACTCAAAAATTCCTCCAATAGAAAAGACTGTGCTTCTTTCTGATGCATTTGCCTCCATCGTTTCGTGAGGTTCATTATACTAGTCGGTAAAACGTCGGTGTTATACTCCTACTGTTTAAAAATGCGAAAAGAACATAAATAATTTAGAAATGTTGTCCACACTATTCGTTCTTGAGCGGACTAAAAAAGATAAAAGCTGCAAAGGTCAGAATGATGTACATGATGAAGAATTATTGCTCATCCAAACATCTCACTTGCAGTTGTTATACAACAAGCAAAATGAAGTCTTGCATTGTCATGTTACAGGATAACACCTTCTCGAATGTCGGATTTTCTGAGTAGCATATGTTAACCGTAAAAGGTAGTAAATATAAGTGGTATTTGAGTAACACCTTTAGTTCAAAACATGAATGTCTGACAGCATTTTGCTATAAAAATATTTTGCATATGGTGTTATCTTAACGTTGTTCGCTTGTTAACATTAAACGTTATTCGTCAACGATGTAAATACACGGAATTAAATTACTTGCCCAAAGTGATCGTGTGTACTTAAAGTTCATACTACTTTTGAAGTAGTTAGGATAAAAATAATCTAAAACATTACAATAATAGAAATTTAAGAAAATAAATTTCAAATAACTGTTGATAAAACTCATATCCTTCACTGTCATTTATTGATTGAGATTTGTAATAAAAAACTAGATAAAAAATATATAAACTGTAATATTAAATTTTATCTCTATTTTGAACAATAAATACCATATTTCGTCGACAGATGGCAATATTAGATTTGATGGCTCTAAGAGGAAGTTGATATTAATTTTCTGATTGTTTCGTTCACTACTAACACAACTCAATAGCCGTGGCACTTGAAATTCTTTTAGGCAGGATTAGAGTTAATTAATATATGAGGCTCCCCCCCCCCATTTTATTAGCTATATTTATGTGCGCTAGCGATAATAAGAGTGGGACGCGCGTATATTCGATTTGATTTTATTACTCATCAAATTATCTATCAGCCTACTCTCAAACTGAAGCTCCCCAGTGGCACAGCGGTATGTCTGCGGACTTACAACGCTAGAAACCGGGTTTCGATACCCGTGGTAGGCAGAGCACAGGTAGCCCTTGTGTTGCTTTGTGCTTAACTTCAAACAAACAAACAAACAAACTCAAACTGAAACTCTTTTAGTCAGGATTAGAGTAAATTAAGCTAATTAACCTTGGACGTGGTCAAATACATCAATCGAAAGAGTTAAACCTCCTGAGTCCAAAACTGTAATTAGATCTCAACTCGGTCAAAACATGACGAAGCTATAAGCTAAAAGTTTGTACTTGAAAAACTCAGAGCCATTACATGAGTCACTATGCCGCGGCTAACAGAATTTTTTTTTTTGAAATTAAGCGCAATGGGCTACCTGTGCTCTGCCCACCACGGGTATCGAAACCCGTATTCTAGCGTTGTAAGTCCGCAGACATACCATGTGCAGCCTGACAATATTTCTCTGACTAATAGAAGACATTAGAAATATCATGGAATAAGTGTAAATAATACTTAAAAAAAACGTTTTAAAATGTCTCCTTATCACAGGATCGAATGTTGTTACTTATCCTAAGTGATACTAATAGATATAAGCCTGTAGGAGATACTATTCTTATGTTATGTCTCTGGTCGTTTGTTAATTTCCGGTATAAATTCTTCCCGAGGAACTTCTGCGATACAAGTCTTTTCTTAAATAAAACTAGTTTATTCTTTCTCAACACAACTTTGCAATACACAGAATTTCCACAGTCACTTTAACTTAAACACACCCTATAATTCACAACGATTCACGCACGTTACTTGACTACCGCTCACTTGACTCAATTATATGCCTCTATATCTGTCTATCTGCAATTATTATCTCCGCTTTATTCGCCGGTGTTATATATAAAATAGAGTGCGTCTGGCAAACACTCGAGCCTTCATGATCCTACTAGAAACTCATAACGTGTTACCAGCGTCACTTGACTTCCGCTGTCGTAGCACTGCCCCTTCCTTAGTATTGTTC
>NW_013675217.1:8111-21566 GCF_000517525.1 Limulus polyphemus | reverse complement strand
ATTTACTGTTGTCCAGTTGATACTGTTCTAGTTAATTTACTGTTGTCCAGTTGATACTGTTCTAGTTAATTTACTGTTGTCCAGTTGATACTGTTCTAGTTAAGTTACTGTTGTCCAGTTGTTATTGTTCTAGTTAGTTTACTGTTGTCCAGTTGTTATTGTTCTAGTTAGTTTACTGTTGTCCAGTTGTTATTTGTTCTCCTTAGTTTACTATTCTCCAAGTGTTATTGTTTTCGCTAGTTTACTGTTGTTTAATTGTTATTGTTTTTGTCAGTTTAGTGTTGTCCAATTGTTTTATTAGTTTACTGTTGTCCAGTTATTCTTGTTAGTTTATTGTTTCTCCTTGTTTATTATTCTTTGAATGTTCTTGTTCATGTGCTGTTCTCTAAGTACGGTTGTGATTTTGTATACTTACTGCTGTGTTGTCGTTCACGTTTTCCATTTAAAATGTACTTTGAACAGCCCAAGAGAAAACAGAAGAACAAGAAACACAAGGGAACAGTGATGTCTGCATCAACACTGGAGTTGAACAACTTGGGACAAATTAGTGACATATGCAGGACAGTTGAAAAACAACCTTGTTTTCCAGAGTGTACAACTGCTGCCGGAGTTCTTTTTTCGCATGCTGCATTAACGGAAGTTTGGAAACCTTTAAGTCAGACACTAGTACAAAACGTTAAATCTTCAGATAGAAAGGAAGGAAGTTCTTCAAATAAACCTTTACGTAATATCACTAATGGAGTTACAACCAATGGATCTGTTTGCAATGGTTTAACAAAGAATGTCAAAAAGAAGGGTGCTTCTCTCGAGAAAGAGAAATTTAGTTTTAGAAACCTGCTACGATTACAGAAAAAAGATTCAGTCTAGTCTTAGTGAGTACAATTATACTTCTAATATTTAATAATAATTTCAATTTTGTTTATGGCTATAATAGATAAGTAGTTTCCCTTGTTTACGAAGACAAAATGAAAAGTAAAGAACGATTTAGATCTGAAGTACACTCTATCCAGCAAATGTAACTACTGGCTCTACAAGTATTAGTGTTTGATAACCAAACGAGTTAGGTCTGAACTATACATGGGAAGGTACACACTTTATCCAGTGTATGTAACAACTGGCTCTACAAGTATTAGTGTTTCATAACCCATTTTCCAAGGGATTTACTGTAATTGGAAAAAGCTAACCATAATTACTATTCAGAATACAAAACTTTCAGAAATAAGACTTTTTTGGAATTTAAATCCAGTATACTTCCACCTACTGTTTACATTCTGTGAACTGTAAACATGAAACACAGTATTTAGTGAAAAACATAAGCTTAGCCCTTATTAGTAAGAGAAAGGACAAGTAAAAATCCCACTGTATAGTCTATACAGACTCTGTTTTCACTACAAGTCAGTGTTGGTTTCTTTAAAATTTTTACCTTGGTTTTAAACTTCTTTTTTTTTAAGACTAGAAGAAGTCTTGAAAAGTTTTCACCGATTGAATCTCATATCTAATAAGCCTAATTTTTTAACGTTTTGTCATCTACTTTGTACATAAACAATACCATTAAAATTGTTTTTACAAAGCTGGCTACTAGCTTATCTTTACAGACTTATGTCATTACAGTAATAGAACAGTGAACTGAAGATGTCATGTTTAACCTTATATTTACTTTTGAATAATACACTTTCATCATTGCAGGCAGTACTGCTTGTTTATTGGTGGAATTCATTATGAGTACCAAGTACTAATGTCAGTATACCTTCCTTAAAACATAATAGAAATGTGCTTATAACTTATAGAAATGTGGGTGTGGGAGGTATTTTTTTTTTATAATATGGGAATAAAGTTCATCCTAAGTTACACTGGTATTTCAAGATGTTTGTACTGAATACAGTATCTTTGCTGTTCAGATTCATCTACATTTACAAAAATAATTTATTTATATCTAAAACAATACCTTGTTTTTGTACTTTCTTGGTGGGACTTTACCTCCTGTATTTCTTGGTACAACTTAACTTTATTTTTGTCATATGTTGTTTGATATTATGGAGCTTTGCCTTGTTTACAACCTGTATTGGGTGTGAGAACATTCATGATGAATCGTGTTTGATTGGTGGGATAAGTTTATGATGTATCGTGTTTGAGTGTGAAAACGTTCCTGATTATTTGTGGTTTAGTTGCATTATTCATAATTTAACATTTTTAATAATTTGTATTTTTCGACCTATAGAAATAGATTGAGTTAAATGAGCAGTACTCAGTGAAGACGAACTACTTCTGTAGTGTTTCAATTAATAATATAAAACAAACGTTTACTTGAAATACTCGCTTATACTGGCACACTCCTCCACAACCAGCTTGTTTAATGACGTAGTAGGAAACAGCGGCTACGTAACCTTCAAAGTTTCGTCACTACCATCAGTTTTTTACCATATCATACAAAGAATACTGGTACTTAAAAAAACACACTAAATTCCACATATTGCTGAGTGATAATGAGTCAAACCTTGTACGAATTCGAATTATATCTGTCAATTGTCAGCAACGCAAATTGAACTATAGGCCTAACAGCCCCTAGCCTAACCGATTCCAGTAGCGAGTAGAGCTAGTTAACCCTATTTTAACCTATGCTTTATAATGAACGTAAACGCCTCAAGAGTTTTTTCTCTAAATTAAATGCCCTATAGAAAGTGCTTAAATGAAGTATTTCAAGCTTGTCAGCGCTTTATTGTAGCTAACTTGACTGAATGTAAAAATTTGTGAATAGTGTACAACATCAGGCCTTACACTGGTGATGTCGTTCCGTCTTAATCGTAAGGGCCAAATCTATAAAATTAATTGATTGTACATGTTTGTTGAACTTGTGTGCAGTAAAAATAAAGTTTGTCTCACTTATTGTTGATTTCTGATGTTATCTCTATATTTTAACTATTTAAGTGGTCAAACTTACGATACTTAGATGGCCTGTGGTCGATAAAAGTTTGTTTGGAATATATTGGCATTCGCCATTTGTCTCTCTCTCTTTGACTGTTTGATTTAAGTGATAAAAAGAAGCCGCTCCACGACACTGAATTAAAACATGACAACACATACAGAAGGTTGAGTACGTTATATTTAAATTATTTTGGAGCCTCACCTTTCGCTTACAGTCTACGGACGCCACGTCCGGCTATTCTCCATTTACATTCCTTTGTTTCCAGTGTCATTAAGTGCAAAGGTCTTGAAAATTTTAAGCCCACGATCTGAACACATTTCTATGAACTGAGTGTATGAATATTTTGCATGTGAAAGGGCTGTTACATGCCCCCTCCCAAAAGTGATAATTATTTGGTGGCATGACTACCTACGAAACACCAAAAGATGTTAAGATATAGTTCTGATATATTCCGTTACACCACTGCTTTATATCGGCTGTGGTTTTCACGTGACTTGCTGATTTGCATAATCAAAAACATTTTAAAATAACGTATTTTAGGATTAACACAGGATGGACTATAGAATTCTGGTGTTATAGCAGTTTGAGTTAATGGTTCATTAATCACGACTGTTCACATTCGTCAATAGAGAACCGTTATTGAAAGTTAATTAAAATCATCATTATTATAACTCGTATATGTGTAGAAAAAAACATACACAATGGTTGGTGCAAATTCTATCTCACGAATGAACCAAAGAAGTTACGAAGAAATTCATGATTTCAATAAATTGGTAACTAAATATTTTTAATAGCGCAAAATATTACGAATTTGCTATATAAAACTGATAGTGTTAATAGATGAGTTTAACGTTAACTGAAACTAGCTTTTAAATATTTGAAAACTAAATCTCTTGTGTGAATTTCAAGAAAAATATTTCCTTCATGCAAGCTTTTTTGTTGGTTGACAAATATTTGTTATCCTATATACAATTAGAAAGTTTATGGTTTTTGAAACTCGGTAGTACATGCAGGATCTTTCATAAGCACTGGAATATATTTCAGTTTATAGAAATTTGAATTTAAATACTTATCATACCTCTGTTCGAAAACTTCTTGATAGTTTTCTGATTTGATTTTATTCGTGTGATAATAAAGACGCTTTCATTTCGTTTTCCTTTATTACTAAATATTTTACTTGATAGATAATTTCCATTAGAACGGCTTCACAATTTCAGTATTGTTACTTGACCTATTATTATCTAATTAATCGACAGATGGCTAAGATCAGTGTTTGGATTACCGTTGAAAACTTTGCAAAGAAACTCGAAAAAATCGTACACTGGATATATGTAAATAAAGATATTAACAGAGCAATATGTGATATCCTCTAACATCGAATGTTTTATGCTCAAAACTGTAGTACCAAATTGTTTAAGCTTATTTTTATGTGGTGTGATTATGAAAGTTTAATGTCTACAGGTGCCGTAAATATCGATTTGTTTAGAATGAGTAACAAGAAAAATTTAACATGCCATACTTATTAAGTGAGGTTTTGGAAATATGATTACGATAAACTATTCTATCCTATGAATGTTTTATCGTAATTGGTTGAAAGCGCATCACGTGGTACGAAACATGTTTCAATGTTGCCTTGAAAGCTGGGCAACAAATTGTTTCAATGTTACCCGGTTGGCAAGGCCATTGCCATGTTTGCTTAACATCGTAGCAAAACTTTGCAGACGACAGTTTTTTGTAGCACAGTGAAAACACGTTGATGCACTTAAACCTAAGTACAAACAATTTGCTCAAATCCATAAAATGAATGTGGATGTATGGCGTTAGGATTTCAGTTACTCACAGTCAGCACTCAAAACATTAAAAAAATAATAAAAAATGTGGAACATGTTTTCCTTTTTCATCTTAGTTTAGCAAAACTTTAATTAGTTATTTTTTCTGTTGCTCAATTATTTTATTTTTTCGTGCTAAATTTAGAGAACTTTTATACAAGAAAGTTATTCAGCATTGCAAGCAGGCGACCCCAGAGGTATATCAAATTTGAATTTTACGAAGTTGCAGTTTATAACATTTGAACTAATGAAATATTGTTTATTACAAGTAGAACTGATGTTACTTCTAGATACGTCAGTTATTATACAGTCTTACGTTGTTGTAACGTAATACGGATAACATTTGCCATTAATAATGGAATCGAGGACAAACTAGCTCAGACTGAAGCTTTTACTAGGGTTAATGAATAATCCATCGATTGTCATGTTTGACTTAAAGCTTTGATAAGGCGAGTAGAGGGTACTAATGTTACACCATTGTTAACCCTACTGTTAGGATGAACAGTTTATTCAAAACCACGAGCCTCAGGAATAATGTCATTGATTTTCTTGTAAAAAAATATCAATTGCTGAAAACATAGTTTCCGTTTATTTATCACTATCATAAATATTACTGGGTCTGATAGTAAAAACATTCCAATAGATATTAGCAACTAATTCCATGATTAACTATTTTCACACATTTGCCAAAATTCTATCTTAAGCCGTCTATTTTTCATGATCTAATGTTCTAAAGCACCAGAAATAAATAAATTAAAACACATAAGCAGTAGTTTTTATTCAAACAATAATAAAGTTATCCTCCGTTAAAACAATTGTCGTTCAAACCCAGAACAAAACACCGCTCCATCCACATAGATGTGTTAAACAAGTAACCAGACTAGTGATCACAACGGATTGATGGGATACATACACAGTCATTCATACTTTAAACAGCAGATTACACTTTAAATTCTGATCTTTTTCTTCACATTTTATGGGTTTGGTATAACATGATACAGTAATCTTGTTATGGTGGTGAATGGCAACAATGTCGAAATAGTAGTCATGTAAGTATTAGGCTTAAGTGCAGATGGAGAAGCACAGACACAAACATTTTCATAACGTAGGATAATAAGATACTAGCCAACCAATCAGAAATCGTATTTACAGTTAGAAACTGGGAGAGCCATGTTAGTTTCAGGAGAGAGAAGTCGAAACAAAAGTCATCGAGCCAAGCGTGTGTATTTACTATTTAAACAGTACCCATGAAGTTAAAGGTGAAAATAAAAAAAATCAACCACAACAGGAAATTGGGTCCAAATATTGGCGCATCGGAACACACTATTAAAATTAAAATACCAAAAGAATCAGGAACACAAAATAAACCATAAAATAACATGTTCAGGTAGGTTTATTAGTTAAATTATTGTTGAAGTTGTAAATAATGGAAACAAATAATCAACCGCAACAATTATAGATGGCATTCCGATACGGAATTCTTGCCAAACAAGAGTGTTGCAGAAACTTAAGTCTTCCGACTGGCCGTGCATTAAATAATCCAAAGAGAGAGAGAGAGAGAGAAAAATATGTATTTCTTAAGCGTTACTGTACGGATTTCAGCATTGCTCGTTGGGAAGGGGGTAACTGCGGTAATTAAATCACTCGTATTTTTCCAATATTGATTCCTTTAGGCTGACATTCATATTTTAAATAAACTGGTGTTGATATATATTAACAAAGTGAATTAATACATATCATATATAAAAGCAATTTTAATTATTGTTTTAGTACTACTGCCTTGTTTGGCACGTAAACTCATTTACTTTAATAAAATGAATATTAAATACATTTTCTTTACTCTTTAGATATAAGACTGTATAGTAAACGATATCCGAGTTTTATCATACATATATTAACTTTGGTATAATCAGTTTCAGGATTCTTTTGGAAAGTAGAGAAAAATTTACAAGTTCTACCATGACATTATTTAACAGCTTCCTTTGAGATCCTTCGTCATAGAGGTAAAGTAGTAAAAGGTTAAAACTGAAGTTGACATTTTCATAAGCTTTAAACATGGCTCATACAGGCGCAACGTACTTTTAACTTAAATTAGTGAATTTTTTCAGCTGCGTCTAGAAGAAGTTGGCTCACTAATTACTCTCACATCGTTCTGACATTACAGCTAACAACTGGTTGAACTTGGAACACCTTTCGCTAGCATCAACAGTTGCCCCTTTGGTGCCCCACAAGAAGCGCAGATGAAACTCTGTTCTGAACAAATCTAATAATTGCTTATGACACTTCAGGCTTTCCAGCACTATTTCACTATTCCTCCTGTAGGTGGAGCTTTGCTGAATAAAGATCCTACCCATCTCCAGATGAGTCAACATTATCTGTAGCCCGTAGTCTGTTGCCTTTTGTTCCCATGGTAACCCGAGTGTAAGTGGTCTCTCCGTCTCCTTGCTGTTTGTGGCTAGTTTCTCTCCTATTGGCTCCACTTCATGCTGCAAGTCGTTATGACGTTGGAGGATGGTGACTAAGGACACGAGGTACGGGATACAGGTGTTAGGTGCAAGAGGGTTTGAACATTCTTCCATGGTCTTCATTGTTGGACGAAGTTTGCTTTCATAAGTTAAAGCAACTTCTGTAAAGTTAGTCCGGAGAGAAAACCAGGTGGAACGTAGGCGGGCAACCTTGTAACAACAACAAAATCTTTAAACGATCTTTCTTCTAATCATTTAGATATAAATATTTCAAATGGAGAAATATCAGCACGTGCTATTAGAGTATTATTGTAAAGGCATGATACTCACTTAAAAGGATTGTTGGTAAATGAAATTATTAAAGACAGGATTTGGGTATGTTTCAATGTTTTCAGGGATCTATTTATGACTCAACCAGCTTCAGGCAACAGGGTGATAAGACCAGGTATGATACTTGTTGGAAAGAAGTACTGATAAAATAATACTAGTAAAGATTGGATCCGGGAAACCAGTGAGGTTAATTGCAATGATTGGCGTGACTCTTATATTACTAGATACTTTATAACCAACAAAGTCATGGACCCATAAACAATGTTGTGCATAAACTGTTGGGGGTCTGAGACCCTTTTAGTAATTCTAGGGTTAAGCACAGAAGTGTTTCACTTACAAAGTCAGAGTTTACTTTTATAGATAAAAGTCTCCATGTTGGGCTTACATTGGGTAAAATAAACTATTTCAATATCATCCAAAGCACGCACGGCTTCTAACTGGTGAGTTAAAATGTATTCCTTAATTTCTATTGCTACCTAAAATCCACCGAAACGTGTGATTCTTAATTTGAAAAATATAACTTGAATATTTTTCACCATCCCTGAACTACAACATAAATTGTGATGTAATAACTCTGATGCCTGAAACCAGCACTAGCTGTCAGACTATGAATTCCACATGAGGAAGTGACAGTTCCTAACAGTTGTAGCAAAACACAAACAATCCCAAATCCTACACGAGAAAGTGACAGACAGAGCAACTACCCGACTCTCCTACCTGAGGAAGTGACACACAAAACAAACATCCTCACAATTGTACCTGAGGAAGTGACACACAAAACAAACATCCTCACAATTGTACCTGAGGAAGTGGTTGTTCCTAAGAGCTGTAGCAATACCCATACATCCATACAGTCTTACCTTAAAAAGTAACACTTCCTAACAAGTGTAGCAATACCCATACATCCATACAGTCTTACCTAAAAAAGTGACACTTCCTAACAGGTGTAGCAATACCCATACATCCATACAGTCTTACCTAAAAAAGTGACACTTCCTAACAGGTGTAGCAATACCCATACATCCATACAGTCTTACCTAAAAAAGTGACACTTCCTAACAGGTGTAGCAATACCCATACATCCATACAGTCTTACCATAGGAAGTGGTTGTTCTTAAGATCTGTAGCAATACCCATACATCCATACAGTCTTACCTAAAAAGTAACACTTCCTAACAATTGTAGCAATACCCGTACAGTCTTACCTAAAAAAAAGTGACACTTCCTAACAAGTGTAGCAATACACAAACATCCATACAATGTCACCTAAAAAATGACACTTCCTAACAAGTGTAGCAATACCCATACATCCATACAGTCTTAACTCAAAAAGTGACACTTCCTAACAGGTGTAGCAATTCATAAATATTCTCACAATCCTACCTGAGGAAGTGACAGATAAAACAAATATCCCCTCTATGCTACATGAGGAAGTGACAGACAAAACAAACATCCCCACTACCCTACCTGAGGAAATGACAGATAAAACAAATATCCAAACTATTCTACCTGAGGAAGTGACAGACAAAACAAATATCCCCTATCCTACCTGAGGAAGTGACAGATAAACATCCACATATTCCTACCTGAGGAAGTGACAATCCCTGCATTATCCCAGCAAACCCAAACAAGTTGCCTAGTGCAGTCTTGGTGTCAAGAGCAACTTGAATCCACTTGTTGAGAATCACAGCTCTTTCTGCCTCCCCTCCACAAGTAAGGATTGTTACAGCAACAAAATACTTAAGGCAATTTAACCTGAAGTTCAAAAATCAGAAATAAATAAAACTGTTCTGTATAAAAAGAAAAGTTTTCATTAATTATTGGATTCATTAAAAATAGCATAAACTGTCATAAGGTACCATATAAGTTAAAACAACCTACCAAGCCCCTGAAAATTATGAATTGATATATACAAACATGATTCAGCTCCTACATGTTAATTAAGGTATGAAGGGTTTGAATCCATTTTGTAACTCTAATAAAAAATTATGCTTACCTATCCAACAAATCTAGCTGCAATTGAGCTCCTTGGGGGAGAGTTAGAAATTCTAGGCCAGAGGTGACACTGAACCCCAGATCACAGTTGGAACTCAGCTTTACCACCTCCAGATCAGTCTTGGTCAAGTGATGGGCTAAGATTCGAGCTCCGGTCTCCTTTAGCAGGTTTCGCACTTTAAGCAAGGTTGAACTCTCAAGAGGTCTGTTGTCTGGTGGTAGCAGGAACGTGTTGAAATCTGATAGGTTAAAATGTGATGGCGGGCATGTGTTTGGTATCGTTAAGTTACTGCTTGTAAACCCAGCATCATCAATAAAGAAATACTCAGATGTCAGGTGATGTGTTCTTCTGGGTAGAGATGTATGTTTCACTCTGTCATCAAAACAGAAAGCTTTTAATACGTCATTAGATTCAGAGTTCAGTGCAATTGCTTGAGAATCAGAATACTGAAGACCTGTTTCTCCTTTCTTCGGGTGTTCTTTTACAGAAGTGGACATTTCTGATGCACTATGCTGAACGTTTCTTTCTTGTTTGTTCACAACAGGTTTGTAGGTGTATTTGATTGAAGGTACACGACTTGGTTTAGGTGGTGGTTGTTCTCTGTTCATGGCAGATGCTTTGGAGCTTGTTTTAACTTCCCAACTTTTCTGTTCCATCAAAGGACCTGAAGTAGAATCACTCAGTTCTTGGGCTACAGTTTGGTAATGGTGCGGACGTAGGGTTGCAAATGCTGCAATATTGCTCTGTTGTGTATCTAACATCTGGGTAGTTTTGAGAGAGTGTTTTCCTATACAATTACCATCATAGTTTCCTGGTTTGAAAGGTAATTCTGATGGAGATGGTGTCTTTACATTATATGCATTCTGTTCTGGAGTCCTGACAGCTTGACTCTGCAAAACATATGGAGATGTACAGTAAGAAAGGGGATTGCTGCGATTCACAGGCCGAGAAATCACAGCTCCAGAAGCTTCAGAAATAGCTTTTTTACTCCCAACATAATATGTGACCAAGTCTGGCACAGTGTCAAAACACTCATCTTCAAACTGGTACTGCACTCTCTCATATACCGAGCAATGCTGAAGTGCCTGAGGATGTCAGAAATACACAAAGATGTTGAATGTAATATTTTTAGTAATCTCGAATGTTTCCACAACACATGATTATACTTGACATATTTTTATGTCATTTCTAATTACTCTGAATGAAATATGTGTATTCATACATAGTCACATGTGCATATGTAACATATTAATTACTCTTTAGTGAAAGAAATATGTAATCTTACTACTTTAGGAATGATAAACTAAGAAAGGTTCTTGTTTTCACAGCACCCTTAAATTACCTTGTTTGTAACAAAAGTGGGGTATCATTCTTCTGTAGACAGTAACCTTAACTTACCTTGTTTACAACAAAAGTGGGATATCATTCTTCTGTAGACAGTAACCTAACCTACCTTGTTTATAACAAAAGTGGGCTATCATTCTTCTGTAGACAGTAACCTTAACTTACCTTGTTTACAACAAAAGTAGGGTATCATTCTTCTGTAGACAGTAACCTAACTTACCTTATTTATAACAAAGTGGAGGGGCATTCCTCTGCATAAACATGTCAGAACAAAATCCCCAGGTCGAGAGATGCAGTCCCGAATTAGGAAATGGCCATCTTCCCTCAAGAGTTGTTCAGCTCTTTGTCGAGGGATAGTTCCATGATACCAGGCATGACTTCGTAGATCGTTGTCTTCCAAACTCAGTTCCCATTCTAGTGTCTTCTTTAGGTCTTCCTCAGCTAGCTGAATGTCCACCTGTTTACAAGGAATGTCACTAATCAAAGTTGGGTTTCGTTTATATAAAATATAATCTTATCGAAATGTAACTTGATTTAAAAAAAAAGGTGTTTATAGGAAGAAGCACTGGTTGAAATAAATGATACTTACAATCAAACAGTTACAATAAAGTTGTTCTTGTTCAATAATACTTGAGATTTTTAATTGTTCATATTCCAAAATGGTTTAGGTTATTTGTTTGTAACAATTTCATTATGGTGGAACATGTACCAGAAAGATTTTAAGTTGAATTCTGTGATGAGTCTTAATCTACGAACTGTTCCTTAAGTCGTAAGTACGAAACAGAGAATGGAAATACTTGAAAGTTTTATTATGTAATGCATTCCAGAATGAAAAAAAAATTCCCAGCCATTTTGTTAGTAATGTGTGTATGACTACTAAAAAATACTCTTAAATCATGTTGTAAAATATTTGGTGAAATACACTTATACCAAAATCAGAGTAGCAACTCCAAACGTTTGGTATTTAAATGAAGATTTTATAAAAGATAACTTATTTTCTAAAATACATTCAATTAAAAAAGATATGCAAGGTATAAAAAATATGTTATACATATATATATATATATGTAGAGAAAATATCTTGTATATCTAAATTTCAAGAGTTTCTAAATCACCCTAAGGTTATAAAGATGTATGACATCCTAAAACATTCTAACTTTTTACACAAGTTAATTAATTTTGTAATATCTTTAGAAATTAAATATGGAAAAAGTAAAAGTACAGTACACTTGCATTTTTACCTCAAATTTCCAAAGAACATACCATCAGTGCCATACATGTAAGGGAAAGGTCTCAGGAAGTTCAAATTTTACATTTAGCTCGCTAAACTGACATGTTTTTCTTGTTCTGTGTTATATATTAGACATTAAAATCAAAGGAACTAGAATAACACTTGTATTTATAACACATTCTCAAGAGACATGTTTCTTTCTGTTGAACTAGCTGCTACTAATGAAAGTAGTTTCATAAACTTCACTCGTTGAGCCTGAACAGCATCTTTCCCTCAAGGCTTGTCACCTATCATGCTCTAGTTCCCCTGTAAAAACAACAAAATGACTTGTCCGGGAGTACGATGTGGTTCGTTTATTAACTACATTAGGACTCATAAACTGAGATTAATCATTAAGCCTGTATATTTAAGGCAAAGAAGCGAATTTTTAATAGGGGAACACGCTAAATGTTATCTATGTGATGGGGAGTTTTAGTGTATTCCAAGTCGTATAAAATCTTTGATCAATAAAAATGGGAAATAGAATGTTTTTAATCTTTTCCTTCTTGATAAAATGTCAACAAAAGTTCAGCAGGTTAGGGTTAGCAGGCTGACGTTAAAAAAATCTATAAATATCAGTTTCATTTGAACAAAAAACGAAGGTTCCGGCAGTTTAGCTCACTCAATAAAAGTCTAAAAATCCCAGTTTGACTTTATAAAAATACAACAAAAAAGGTTGCATGTTAGCTCGTACAAGTTTACGTTCAAGAAACAGAATTTGAAGAGTTTGTTTCTCAGATGTACATTTGTATTCAGTGTGCTGCTAGGAGGCGCAAAACGTGTTGTTTACGAGTAAAAACGAAACTTGCTCCAATAGAAGTAGGTGTTAAATACAGTAAGTCAGAAAGGATATACAACTTAAAGCCTTACCATTATTGGTCCGATCTCTCAGAAGAACGTTACTCTGCTCGGAACCTGTAAACTAAACAAACATCTTGTTATATTACACCGGTAAAGTATTTCATTATATTTCAAGTGTTTCTTTGAACAACTAGAAAGAAATCTACACCGTTCTTAGAGGTCATGTTTCAAGAATTTTATGCAACAAAATATATATGTTAAGTATGTAGGTTGTTGATGGAAAGAAGAAAAAAGATCGGTAAACAACATACATCATTCAGTGTAAAAGTTTCTTGGTGTAACCTCAACCTAACTGATGCTACGTAATGAATTTATTTATTTCAAAAGAAAATGAGAGAATCGGGCAAGTAAATCATGGACAGAAATCTGCCTGAATTGTTTCTGTTAAGTGCCCGGCATGGCCAGGTGGATAAGGCGCTCGACTCACAATCTGAGGG
>NW_013675217.1:0-7217 GCF_000517525.1 Limulus polyphemus | reverse complement strand
GACTAGCTGCCTTCCCTCTAGTCTTACACTGCTAAATTAGGGACGGCTAGCGCAGATAGCCCTCGTGTAGCTTTGCAAGTTTCTGTAAAAGTTTTTTGAAAAATCTTTAACTTTTAATTCCTTCACTCTACAAGTTTTCGATGGAAGGCGTTGTTTTGTTTTTTTGTGCAGTGTGTTATAATTCTTGTGTTGTTTAAATCACTGTGTGTGTTATAAATTCTGAATCAATTCCACGTCCTGACTAACACTTGTTAATTTCAGCAAAAATAAGAATACTTATATTCCTAAGCATGTTTGAGCTGAAGAAAAGAAACACATAGAAAAACAGGTTTTTATTATGTTAAAGACTGTTTTGTGGAGTGTACCTTTCTTTCTTACCATGTTGAAAAACCAATAACGCACGTTCTCAGTAAGTGTCAATAACACACGTCCTCAGTAAGTACAAATAATACACGTCTTCAATAAGTGCCAATAACACGCAAGTCCTCCCGTAAGTACTAATAACACAAGATTTCATTTCCCCCCAGTACAAGTAGCTTTATCTGAAATGCCGGAAAAAGTTCTCAACATCATGGAATTTCCGATCTACATTACAGGACAACAGTTTTCGTTACTTAACTTATTTAGTGTCGCCACGAAAGTTAGAATAATCCCGCGTTTAGAAGATAAGGGTAACGACAGGAGAAAGAAAACCTTGGTCTGGAAATGAGGTAATCATATTTCGCAAATCTGTTCAAATTTCTCAAATAGGAAGTACACACTTTTTCTTGTTCAGTAACTTACTGAAGTGCTTTTCGATGTTCTAAATAGGGTAAAAGTCGATTAGGGATAAGAAAACAGTTTATCTGGCAATGACAACTAGAATGATGTGGTCCTTTAAGAGGAATAAGACAACAGCTTATCTGAGAGTGACAGCTATACTGATATGGGTCTTTAAGCAGGCTAAGACAACAGCTTATCTGACAGTTACAGCTATATTCATGTGGGACTTTGAAAGGGCTAAGACAACATCTTATTTGACAGTGACACCTATACTGATATGGGTCTTTAAGAGGGCTAAGACAACAGCTTGTCTAACAGTGATAGTTATACTGATATGAGTCTTTAAAAGGGACAAGACAACAGCTTATCTTAAAGAGACAGCTAAACTGATGTGGGTCTTTAAGAGGGCTAAGACAATAATTTATCTGGCAGTGATAGCTAGATTGGTTTGGTTTTTAAGAGAGCTAAGACAACAGCTTATCTAGCAGCGATAGCTAGATTGGTTTGGTTTTTAAGAGAGCTAAGACAACAGCTTATCTAGCAGCGATAGCTAGATTGGTTTGGTTTTTAAGAGGGCTAAGACAACAGCTTATCTAGCAGCGATAGCTAGATTGTTTTTTAAGAGGGCTAAGACAGCAGCTTATCTGACAGTGATAGCTAAATTGGTCTGGTTTTTTAAGAGGTATAAGAAATAACTTATCTTAAAGTGACAGCTAAACTGATGTGGGTCTTTAAGAGGTCTAGGACAACAGCTTATCTGACAGTGACAGCTATACCGATATGGGTCTTTAAGAGGGCTAAGACAACAGCTTATCTGACAGTGACAGCTATTCTGATATGGGGCTTTAAAAGGGATAAGACAACAGCTTATTTGACAGTGACAGCTATACTGATATGGGTCTTTAAAAGGGATAAGACAACAGCTTATATGACAGTGACAGCTATATTGATATGAGGCTTTAAAAGGGATAAGACAACAGCTTATTTGACAGTGACAGCTTTACTGATATGGGTCTTTAAATGGGATAAAACAACATTTTATATGACAGTGACAGCTATACTGATATGGGTCTTTAAAAGGGATAAGACAACAGCTTATATGACATTGACAGCTATATTGATATGAGGCTTTAAAAGGGATAAGACAACAGCTTATTTGACAGTGACAGCTTTACTGATATGGGTCTTTAAATGGTATAAAACAACATTTTATAGTACAGTGACAACTAGACTGGTGTTGGTCTCAAAGAGGGATAAGACAGGGTGTATCTTACAGTGACAACTAGACTAAGGTAGGTTTCAAAGAGGGATAAGACATGGTGTATCTTACAGTGACAACTAGACTAAGGTAGGTTTCAAAGAGGGATAAGACAGGGTGTATCTTACAGTGACAGCTAGACTAAGGTGGGTTTAAAAGAGGGATAAAACAGGGTGTATCTTACAGTGACAGCTAGACTAAGGTAGGTTTCAAAGAGGGATAAGACAGGGTGTATCTTACAGTGACAGCTAGACTAAGGTGGGTTTCGAAGAGGGATACCACAGGGTGTATCTTACAGTGACAACTAGACTAAGGTGGGTTTCAAAGAGGGATAAGACAGGGTGTATCTTACAGTGACAACTAGACTAAGGTAGGTTTCAAAGAGGGATAAGACAGGGTGTATCTTACAGTTACAGCTAGACTAAGGTGGGTTTCAAAGAGGGATAAGACAGGGTGCATCTTACAGTGACAGCTAGACTAAGGTGGGTTTCAAAGAAGGATAAGACAGGGTGTATCTTACAGTGGCAACTAGACTAAGGTGGGTCTCAAAGAGGGATAAGACAACTTTATATCTACTTGAATTAGATTGCAGGGAAAACAAAAGCTGTTTATGTGCTTTACCTTACCTGATGAACTGGTTTATACTATGACAGCTTGGATAAGTAACATGCACTTAAAGAAAGAAACACTAAACTAACACGAAGCTATCTCTGTTTTTCAAACGCACATTTGATACGAGCTTAAACACAGAGCTAAGTTTTGGTTAACCAGTGAAACAGATTTAGAACAAGGCAAGCAAGTCTCCCAGCCTATGGTCAAGGTCAGACCGGTCCCTACGCTAGCCAGGTGTCATTCTCTGATAGCAGATGATGTGCTTATAATCTCGTCACTGACAATCCCACACACCATCAAAACACGCTTGACCATTCCCGGGATCAATATACAAATATTAACTATATTCTTTCTTGGTTAAGAATTTTTATTGGAAACCTGCCACTATTATCCAGGGTGCTGCTTCACCAGAAACAAAATAACCAAGTTATGGAAAACTGCCACTATTATTCAGGGTGCTGCTTCCCCAGAAACAAAATGACCAAGTTATGGAAAACTGTCACTATTATCCAGGGTGCTGTTCACCAGAAACAAAATGACCAAGTTATAGAAAACTGCCACTATTATCCAGGGTGCTGCTTCCACCGAAACAAAATGACCAAGTTATAGAAAACTGTCACTATTATTCAGGGTGCTGCTTCCCCAGAAACAAAACGACCAAGTTATAGAAAACTGCCACTATTATCCAGGGTGCTGCTCCCCCAAAAAAACAAAATGACCAAGTTATGGAAAACTGCCACTATTATCCAGGATGCTGCTTCCCCAGAAACAAAATGACCAAGTTATAGAAAACTGCCACTATTATTCAGGGTGCTGCTTCCCCAGAAATAAAATGACCAAGTTATGGAAAACTGCCACTATTATCCAGGGTGCTGTTTCCTCAGAAACAAAATGACCAAGTTATGGAAAACTGCCACTATTACCCAGGGTGCTCCTTCCTGTATCACGCTGGTTATAACTTCTTTTTCTGCTCTGATAGAGTTAAAAATATTATATTACCAATAATAACACCAGTGACAAGTAAAGGCAGATTTTTTGCTTTTAATTTCTGGCATTTCTTGACATTGACCAAAAAATGTCTTTCAATGACATTATTTCCCAAAACTAATTATCATAAAATATGTCTTTTATTGATACTGAAGTCAGAGTATTACCGAATTTCACTATTATAGTTCTAATCCGCACTAGTAGTTGATTCAAAGAAACATATATATAGTACATCGATCACAGATGAGAATCTTGAAAGGATTGTTTTCGTTCTCTACACTATTTAAGTTAAAAAACGGTTCTCCTGGTAACCTAAGTTTACCTACACCATGTCCCTTAAATAACACGGTTTTCAGGGTTATCTAACTTTACCTGCACTTTGTCTCTTACAAAACACGGTTGTCAGGGTAACATAACTTTATCTACACTATGTTTCTTACAAAACATGGTTGTCTGGGTAACCTAGCTTTACCTGTATTTTGTCTCTTACAAAACACGGTTGTCAGGGTAACATAACTTTATCTACACTATGTTCCTTACAAAACATGGTTGTCTGGGTAACCTAGCTTTACCTGTATTTTGTCTCTTACAAAAAGCGGTTGTCAGGATAGAGTGAGTTTACATACACTATGTCCCTGACAGAGCACGGTTGTCAGGGTAACCTGATTTTACGTACACTATGTCCCTGACAGAACACGGTTGTTAAGGTAACCTGAGTATACCTACATTATGTTCTTGACAGAACACGGTTGTTAAGGTAATCTGAGTCTACCTACACTATGTCCCTGACAGAACACTGTTGTTAAGGTAATCTGAGTTTACCTACACTATGTCCCTGACAGAACTCGGTTGTTAAGGTAATCTGAGTTTACCTATACTATGTCCCTGTCAGAACACGGTTGGCAGGGTAACTGGAGTTTATCTACGTTATGTCCCTGACAGAACACTGTTGTTAAGGTAATCTGAGTTTACGTACACTATGACCCTGACAGAACACGGTCGTTACGGTAATCTGAGTTTACGTACACTATGTCCCTGACAGAACACGGTTGTTAAGGTAATCTGAGTTTACCTACACTATGTACTTGACAGAACACGGTTGTCAGGGTAACCGGAGTCTATCTACACTATTTCCCTGACAGAACATAGTTGTTAAGGTAATCTGAGTTTATCTACACTATGTCCTTGACAGAACACTGTTGTTAAGGTAATCTGAGTTTATCTACACTATTTCCCTGACAGAACATAGTTGTTAAGGTAATCTGAGTTTATCTACACTATGTCCTTGACAGAACACTGTTGTTAAGGTAACCTAAGTTTACGTACACTATGTCCCTGACAGAAGACTGTTGTTAAGGTAATCTGAGTTTATCTACACTATGTACTTGACAGAACACGGTTGTTAAGGTAACCTGAGTCTATCTACACTATTTCCCTGACAGAACATAGTTGTTAAGGTAACCTGAGTTTACCTACATTATGTCCCTGACAGAACACGGTTGTTAAGGTAACCTGAGTTTACGTACACTATGTACCTGACAGAACATAGTTGTTAAGGTAACCTGAGTTTACCTTACTTTAAGTGAAGTGACATCACCTGAATCTCCACTTCACAAAGTCCACCATAATTTATAGAATAAAAGTCGACCTCTTCAACAAACAACCAAAACATTTGTAAAAACCTAACTGAACAAGTATGATAAATTTATTAATCTTACTTTAAAGTGGTAGGTATAATAGAATCAAACATTCTAAACTTGATAAATACTTAATATTGCACGCTTGCCTGATGAGCTGCATCTGTTGTCGCTAACAGTTGAAAGTAACAGCCATCAAAAGTACGGTCGTAGAACTGAAATCACTTGAAAATACGTTAAATGAACAAGAAAAGCAAGTAAAACGTTTTGCTACAAAGTTGTTATTCATTCCGTTCTCACTACGAGACGAAAAAAAATCGAACACAAATATCTTGTCCACGAGGCCTCGGAGTTGCTCATTTCAACCTGCGCGAGACAAAACACGTACTGCTGACGGACAAATCCGCTCCGAGTCACGCACAGATTGGCGGACGAGTTCATTCGGTATGCACGTGGGTGTTGATGGCATAGTAAATTACGTATGCCAATGTTGATCGTAAAGGAAACGATGAAACCGATCTACCGTTGAACAATGTGCAGTAAATAAATACAGAACCTTTTCCTTGCCTTTCTCCAAGATGTATTATTGTTCCGCGAAGAACAGTGTTTACTAAGTAATGGGCAAATCTTAATTCGGGAAGGAGGCACCGATGACTGGGGCACTTTATTTGCTATGTTCACGTAACCACTGGGCTCATAGCTCGAACAGAGACGTATACACCAATTTCTATTCCCCATTCAAAGAGGCACTTGTGGTAAAAATTAAGGGAGGGCATATGCCCCCAGTGTGACCCTCGATTCACCTCGGTAAAAGGTGTGACAACGCTACCCCATCTCTGCATGTAAACATAAAATATAACATAAGATAGGTAATCCATACGACACTAATCCATCCTTACATGTAAACATAAAATATAACATAAGATAGGTAATAACAGTACGACACTAATCCATCCTTACGTACTGTTATTACTTATGTTATATTTTATGTTTGTATGTAAGGATGTTGTAGTGTCGTACTGTTATTACTTATGTTATATTTTATGTTTACATGTAAGGATGTTGTAGTATCTTGTAGTATCGTACTGTTATTACTTATGTTATATTTTATGTTTACACATCCTTACATGTAAACATAAAATATAAAGTAAGTAATAACAGTAAGACACTACAACATCCTTACATGTAAACATAAAATATAGAATTGTTTACAGGATCTACTGAAGTAACATGTAATTATTTACAGGATCTACTGAAGTGAAACAGTCAGGAAGTGTTATACTCTAACTTTTTCAGACTGAATTTCGCCAAAATATTGAAAATATGGAAGCACATTTGATAACAATTAACATTTTACTAGTTTTTATCATAACTGATTTAAACAGTTGATATCAACCATTATTAAAAGAAGGTTTTTTGATCAAGTACAACGTTTTTCTTTCCTGCTTTAATCTGAAATTGTATTACTATTGATGCCATTAGGTTCTGGTTTCGTTTTCTGACCTAAGTGGGGAGGGGTGGAGTTTTCAGGGCGGAGTTTATGTGGTATTCAGCCATAGTATTCAAGAATAGGACGTTTTTAACGCTTAACTGCACGCTCTGGAGATTATTGAAACATCCTATTTGTACAAAAAACATTTGTAATTACAGGAAACCTTCGCTCTGATCGGAGTTATTGCTTTTACAATACGCAATAACATTTTACACTAACTTTATCTGCCAGTATATATCATACATTATATGAGGGATATCGTGCTGACATCATGGCCTTCTGTCAGTACATATCATACATTCTATGAGGGATATCGTGCTAACATCATGGCCTACTGCCAGTATATATCATACATTATGTGAGGGATATCGTGCTGACATCATGACCTTCTGCCAGTATATATCATACATTATGTGAGGGATATCGTGCTAACATCATGACCTTCTGCCAGTATATATCATACATTATA
>NW_013675216.1:12375-22083 GCF_000517525.1 Limulus polyphemus | reverse complement strand
CTAAAGAATCACTTTTGATAGAGATAAACAGTGTTGATATAATGTGTATATGATAGAGATAAACAGTGTTTGTGATTCTTTAGTATACACATTATATCAACACTGTTTATCTCTATCAAAAGTGATTCTTTAGTTGATATAATGTGTACATGATAAAGAGATAAACAGTGTTTGTGATTCTTTAGTTGATATAATGTGTACATGATAAAGAGATAAACAGTGTTTGTGATTCTTTAGTTGATATAATGTGTATATGATAGAGATAAACAGTGTTTGTGATTCTTTATGTATGAAAAAGTTATGAAGTCTGAAGAGTAAATGTTTACTGCATGAAGAGGTTATGAAGACTGAAGAATAAACATTTACTGTATGAAAAAGTTATGAAGTGTGAAGAGTAAATGTTTACTGCATGAAGAGGGTATGAAGTCTGAAGAGTAAACATTTATTGCATGAAAAAGTTATGAAGTCTGAAAAGTAAATATTTACTGTATGAAGAGGGTATGAAGACTGAATATTAAACTTTTACTACAAGAATAGGGTATAAATCTTAAGTATAGACAGCAAATTACAAATGTCCTTCGTTTTCTCCTTATTAAGGGTTACTGGGGCATTATCTTTATAATCAGTGGCATGTGGCGAATCAAAGCATATACCGAACCCATGGCATGTGGCGAATCAAAGCATATACCGAATCCATGGCATATACCGAACCCATGACATATACTGAACCCATGACTTCCTTTTCCACCAAAAGACAATCTTGGTAATAAGAAATCCTTCCAAAAAATATTGAGAGAATAAGAAAATCAAATTTTCACCTATTCTTGAGATACCTGCATTAACATAGATATCCTAATTTTTATATATTTTCTTTTCATTCCAGCCTGAAATGTCAAAGAACAGACATTTTCTCCACAGACTCAAACACTGTTTATCTCTTTATCATATACACATTATATCAACTAAATAATCAGAAACACGGTTTATCTCTATCATATACACATTATATCAACAAGAGTAAATATTTACAAAACTTTCAGTAATTGTTTCTGTGCTTTTCAGCCTTCATATTCTTAATGAATCTTGGCACTTCGGCATTCATAATCCTTCCCTTTGAAAACTATTCTCATACCTTTCACACATTTTCTGCATTTAGTGTTCACTCTTAGTTCCTTTTATGTTCCTCTATATCTTCTACCACCTTCCCTCAATAAGCTATACGAACATTTGTTTTCACTCTACGCGCATACTCTTTATTTATCACCATCAAACTAAGTTTATGTGTATGTCTCTCACGATGTATGTTCTCTCATTGAGACTCTCTACTAGAGCTAAACATTCTTAGAATGATCTTTATACTCTTCAAAACGAAACAGCTATCTAGTTAATATTTGTTGAACTATTCAGATGTTTCAAGTTTCTCTCCGAAGTCCGATTTTTACTCATCGAATTACGATATTTATTCACTTCGGAGTAATGGTCAAATCTCGCTGTTCATTCAGACAACAGTAGAGTTGGCGGTGGGTGTTGTTGACTGGCTGCCTTCCCTCTAATCTATCAGCTAAAACTATAGGCTATGCGCAGATATCCTTGCTGTGGGTTTAAGTAGGTTTGATCGAAATTCTGAAACAAACAAAACATGTATCTTACAATTAATTCTTAAAGGCTTAGCATATGTTTTTCACCCATTAGAACTGCTAAAAGCTAACAACTTGATCAAGCTAAATATCAATCCTAATATTTACCAAATGCTCTGTAATTCTCGGCTGATTATGGTATGGAACTTGTTATTTCTACCCAGTTTCTAAATGGAAAAATCTCAATTAATAGATACGAATGAAGTTTTACAGTATTACAGTTTCGAGCCTTGTCAGAGAGAGAGAGAGAACAATGTTATTCACATAAACTTCACATGTGTAGGTGTAGGGAGTCAGTTCGGTTTGGATCAGCTTTGTAGGGAGTCAGTTCGGTTTGGATCAGCTTTGTAGGGAGACAGTTCGGTTTCTCTACACAGCAGATCCAGACAGTTCGGTTTGGATCTGCTGTGTAGAGAGACAGTTCGGTTTGTATCGCTGTGTAGAGAGACAGTTCGGTTTGTATCCGCTGTGTAGAGAGACAGTTCGGTTTGTATCCGCTGTGTAGAGAGACAGTTCGGTTTGGATCCGCTGTGTAGAGAGACAGTTCGGTTTGGATCAGAAGTTATATTACTGAGTAAACATACTTCATATTTCACTTCATACTGTCTTTGTTCAGCTAGGTGTGAAACCTTGAAAGTTTTCGTGCTGAAACTACATTACAATCTGGTGGCGTGTACTTCAAAGTCTTTCAACCCGCTTATAAAAGAAATAACGACTTTCGCCGACGTAGCTCTTGAAACGCAGAATACCTTTTTCACTAATCTTCGTCTTGCACATTGAACTGTGATGCTTATCATTGTTAACTTAGAAGTATCAGGTGTCAACGGGAAGATTAAACATTCTTATCTTGGAGTAGATGTCAAGGCTTATGATCCAGCTGTTTAAACAGCGACAGCAAAACACGCAGCCGTACTTTATCCATTAGCAAGACTGAATGTGGATAGGAAGTGAACTTTAGACTATATTACTTCTCTGTGCTGCAATTACTATCACACTTTTATATATATATATATATATAGTAAAATTGTTCACTTATGTCTTACGTAGAGTTTAATGATAGACCATCTCTTTGTGATCCAAGTATGTATTGAACTGAACCATAACTAAGTATTATTTAACAATTAAACATTGAAGCTACGTTAAAATTGAAAATTAAAACTAAATATAGGAAAATCACTCTATTACAAAAACTGAATACATTTTACGGCTTATAATTACGTCGAATTTATGCAATTAAACTTAATAATTGTATTCCCTTCTAGAAGTTACATACTTTATCATCAAAACTATATATTGAAGCTTATAGATAGCAAGTACACACTTGAGGTGTTTGAATTTTACAAACAAACTAGAACTTAGGATATTATAAATATCTCATGATCTGTTGGAGAATGTGTGTGTTGTTTTGCTGCTACGTGTTTCCCACAACTCATGATACAACACAATTTATGTGATACAACTGCTTGGTTGTGTTTCGTGTTGACTGAATCCTAGCGACGTAGCTGTTACTAGGCCTCAAAAGTAGTGTAGCAAGCACTACTACCCCAAGAGTTGTTAGTAGGCCTAAAGAGAAGTCAGCTGAAAACAAAAAAGTAAAGATATTGATAAGTGAAATGTTTGAGTTTCTTAATTCTTGTAACGTCACTAATGTAAATTATTATAGATATGATATTTAGATGAAGACATATATCGACATATCTTAAGACAAAAATACAAAACTTAAACCAAAGGTAGTAATGATAATAAAAACCGACAAATGTGTCTTAAAGAGCTTTAACATGTAGCTATGGTTCTGTGTGTCGAAGCAACTGCCGTCGTTCTCAATACTGACTTAGATTTAACAGGAAGAAAGACCTAGTCAGCTTGTTTACTCCTTCACGATAAGAACTTGATAATCTGCACTTTGATCGAGCGGGGCAAGCATTTGGAAGCCAAGTGTTACTATGACGTCATTAGATTGATAAATCTTTTCTCAGGGTGGCACAGATGTTGACACATTATCAGTTTGTAAGGGCTCAAAGCTAGTATTTGATGAAGATTCAAATACTTCACTCATAGAAGAAGGTTTTCAGTGGAAACTACAAATATTTAGATTTGAACGCAACAAACGAATTCTCCAAGCTTTATAATGTACGTAGTTAAGGATTATTAAACTTTAATACTAAGTCGCTCGTTATCTTGGAATGTATAGTAATATCTCCTAACGCCAGTGTCCGAACAGAGCTGTGGCATGAGAACTACTTATAAGTGACTATAAACATTGTGACTCTCAAAGATGTAAAGGAGGTGAGAAGTCCGAAATTTAAATCCCACCTCAAAAGACATTTCTACGGATTACAGGTCAATGCGCATAACACTCAGAGACATATTTTTTATACAAAACGTTATATATAGACCCGCAGGAGGGGAGATCTAAACTATCTTCACACCATACAAAGACATAGTTCTTACTACAAAACGTTATATATAGACCCGCAGGAGGGGGATCTAAACATCTAAACTATCTTCACACTTTACAGTGACATAGTTCTTACTACAAAATGTTATATATAGACCCCGCAGGAGGGGGATCTAATCTATCTTCACACTTTACAGTGACATAGTTTTTACTACAAAATGTTGTGTATAGACAAGCAAGAGGGGGATCTAATCTATCTTCACACTTTACAGTGACATAGTTCTTACTACAAAACGTTATATATAGACCCCGCAGGAGGGGGGATCTAATCTATCTTCACACTTTACAAAGACGTAGTTCTTATTACAAAATGTTATATATAGACCCGCAGGAGGGGGATCTAAACTATTTTCACACTTTACAGTGACGTAGTTCTTACTACAAAATGTTATATATAGACCCTTCAGACCTCACAGAGACATACTTCTTTTAAAGAAACGACTCCTACAACATTCTGAGGTTCAAATACTGATTAAACATTCAACCCTGTCACTTCACACTCTCCTTTGTTACAATCAATAGGTTCTTAAACTAATTACCCTAAACAACCGAATGGTGGGTCGTTACGTTACTAACAGGCGATAACAAACAATGTATGTGTATAATGTTGCGAGTGTGACACAGATCAGATGATCATTGTTGAACTTGCATCAAATATTATTTAAATAAAAACATTAACAAAAATATCCAGTGAGATCCGTGTCATTGAGAACAAATAGTAACATATATATGTCTTTATTGATTCTACATAAAATATCTTACACAAAACAGATACACACACACATATATATATATATATTGCTATCAAATAACGGATGTGCTTACGGACACAACAAACCTCAACGAAAAATAATTATTACAGCAACCATCGGAGTAAAATACAATATGCTTTACTTTCAAAATAATAAACTAGGTATTTAACAGAGATTCTTTATACAAAATACACAAAGACTTGAAAGAAGTGTGTTTCTGACTCGGATTCCCACGAGCAGTGATGCCCTTTTGAAATAACTTTAACCTGAATAAAAGAACATTTATTAAACCGTTTTATAAGGATTAAAGCATTATTCGACAGCCTCAGTAATTGTGTTTATTAAAACAGGGACTAATTATAGAAGGGGAGTAATTACTGGAACAGTCTCTGTCATTATAGCAAATAAAAGGAGAGTAATTATTTCTGTGTCTGTTTACACTATAGTGTAATTATTTCTGTGTCTGTTTATACTGTACTGTAATTATTTCTGTGTCTGTTTACACTATAGTGTAATTATTTCTGTGTCTGTTTACACTATAGTGTAATTATTTCTTGTCTGTTTATACTGTACTGTAATTATTTCTGTGTCTGTTTACACTATAGTGTAATTATTTCTGTGTCAGTGTTTATACTGTACTGTAATTATTTCTGTGTCTGTTTATACCATACTGTAATTATTTTTGTGTCTGTTTATACCATACTGTAATTATTTCTGTGTCTGTTTATACTGTACTGTAATTATTTCTGTCAGTGTTTATACTGTACTGTAATTATTTCTGTGTCTGTTTATACCATACTGTAATTATTTCTGTGTCAGTGTTTATACCATACTGTAATTATGTCTGTGTCTGTGTTTACACTATAGTGTAATTATTTCTGTGTCAATGTTTATACCATACTGTAATTATTTCTGTGTCAGTGTTTATACTGTACTGTAAATATTTCTCTCAGTGTTTATACTAATTAGTTGCGTCTTCTGATACTTGAGTAATTTTCCGTAGTCAGTTATTTGGAAAAGTAGTCCGACTGTCAATAGGAAATCTTTTGAAATCTTTTATGTTAAAAGTGTCTTCCAGTCAACATCTTTGTGTGTAGAAAAATAATGAGTTTCTTTTTACATACATTATTTAAAAAAGGAAATAACCAACAGTAGCCTGCAACCCTCCACTTTAACTTACGAGTTGCATCTCAAACAACTTTTGTAAAAACATGCCGGTAAAAATAATACTTTTTTAACATACAGTTAAAACACGATCCTCTAATGATAAGAATCCACCCTTACAGCGCTTAGCTTGTTAGTTCAGGTGAGGATCGTTACTTGATACTTATAAAACATGAAGGTTTCATAGTGCTTGAATCACCATATATATATAATTATATGCCTATACGATGACCATCACGTCTTTGTCTCGGAGAACCGGGGGTGATGCAGGTGAGGCAGGGGGATGTTCGGGTCCTGTTTCTTGGATATGGGGACGCAACATCCAACGAGATACAAGCGGTATTGAAAACGTTAAGATGGCAGAAAATGTGAGTAAAGATCCAGCAACGAAGAACGGTATATCATAGCTGCCAGTAAAGTCGTACAGCGATCCTGAGGAAATAGAAACATAAAAAATCATTATTCGTACCTACACACCCGTAAATAGAACGTACTAATTGTATTCTGCAGCCAACTAAAAACTACAATAATGATATACAAACAATATATACATACACACGGAATGATTAAATTATAGGTGGAATATGTGTCTACTATGACAAGTCAACTTCAATATGGACTATGGTCATCATGAATAACAAGTGTAGCTTGAAACCGGTGCCGAATACTCCATTAATAACAAGTGTAGCTTGAAACCGGTGCTGAATACTCCATTAATAACAAGTGCAGCTTGAAACCGGTGCTGAATACTCCATTAATAACAAGTGTAGCTTGAAACCGGTGCCGAATACTCCATTAATAACAAGTGCGGCTTGAAACCGGTGCTGAATACTCCATTAATAACAAATGTAGCTTGGAACTGGTGCCGAATACTCCATTAATAACAAGTGTAGCTTGAAACCGGTGCCGAATACTCCATTAATAACAAGTGCAGCATGAAACCGGTGCCGAATACTCCATTAATAACAAATGTAGCTTGAAACTGGTGCCGAATACTCCATTAATAACAAATGTAGCTTGAAACTGGTGCCGAATACTCCCTTAATGACAAATGCAGCTTGAAACCGGTGCCGAATACTCCCTTAATAGCAAGTGTAGCTTGAAACTGGTGCTGAATACTCCACTAATAACAAGTGTAGCTTGAAACCGGTGCCGAATACGCCATTAATAACAAGTGCAGCTTGAAACCGGTGCCGAATACGCCATTAAAAACAAGTGCAGCTTGAAACCGGTGCTGAATACTCCACTAATAACAAGTGTAGCTTGAAACTAATGCTGAATACTCCACTAATAACAAGTGTAGCTTGAAACCGGTGCCGAATACGCCATTAATAACAAGTGCAGCTTGAAAACGGTGCCGAATACTCCATTAATAACAAGTGCAGCTTGAAACCGGTGCCAAACTCTTCATTATTAACAAGTGCAGCTTGAAACCGGTGCCGAATGATTCATTAATAACAAGTGCAGCTTGAAACCGATGCCGAATGTTTGATTAATAACAAGTGCAGCTTGAAACCGATGCCGAACTCTTCATTAATAACAATGCAGCTTGAAACCGGTTTTGAAAGCTTAAAATTAAAAATACCCTCGATCATTCTTATTAAGGAGCTGTTTCCAGGGCAACTTTAATGTCTGGAGTCACTTAATGGGATGCGACGCAACTATAAAAGCCCCCACCAACCTATATAAATGTTCTATTAGATTAAGGTCCGTTAAGAGTGGAGACCACTGCATTGAATCACACCCCTTCTCTTCAATGAATGTCACCATTGTACAAAACTGAGGGTCAATTTTACAAGTGTGCGGCTTTAATGGTATCATTCCGCGAGAATGTGCCATCGTTAGTGCATATTCCTATATATGCTTATACAACTGCTATATGCGCCACGTTCCTATATGAAAATTAGAGTTGGTTCTGGTTCCAGATTCTGTTCAACGAACTTACGCTTGTTATCTGGTTACAACCCAAAAGTAAAAAAAATATTCTCCATGAATCGTTGGTCCACTATATATGATCTTAACATCGTTATAAATGATTTGTTTTGCGTCTTTCTGTGGACGTGTTTCTTCTCACTGGATTCTGACCGGTCCTGTAAAGTGTGTTTTTAATAGTCAGTGTACTATTACGAAACCCACTTACTGCTGCGAACATCTCATTCAATTTCGGAGCACGTATCTTGCCCTATGGCTAAAGCGGTCTAGAATCGCCAAAAAGTGGTCATCTTTTTTGTGTTGTGGATGGCAACCATTAACTTAGAAAAAGATCCACGTAGTGCTACAAACATTTGCAGTCAATTTGCAACAGCCCGTTGTGGTTGGCTAACCTCCATTCGTACGATGTCTCTCCACGTGTACGAATTATCTAAATGTATTCTTTCAAGTCTAGCTATGGTTCGTGAACATTTTGAAGCAATTCAATCCCGGTAATTCACTTCAAAGTGGCAAGTGAGTTAAGACTTTGGGAGACCATTGTATGTAACACAAGTTGAAAAAATAATCCCTTGTATTTCGTGACACAAGTTGAACAAATAATCCCTTGTATTTCGTGACACAAGTTGAACAAATAATCCCTTGTGTTTCGTGACACAGGTTGTACAAATAATCCCTTGTGTTTCGTGACACAGGTTGTACAAATAATCCCTTGTGTTTCGTGACTACAGGTTGTACAAATAATCCCTTGTATTTCGTGACACAAGTTGAACAAATAATCCCTTGTGTTTCGTGACACAGGTTGTACAAATAATCCCTTGTGTTTCGTGACACAGGTTGAACAAATAATCCCTTGTATTTCGTGACATTTCAGATACTTGATTTGGGTTACAATGAACTGGTGGGCGGGTGGGGGACATTATTTTATAACAGGGGTTTTGCCTTTTCATAGTTATAATGTGTAAAAATTTAATTTTTCTTTGATTGTTGTGTGTCCACGAATGGGTGAAATACGTCGAGAAATTCCGGTATCTTGTGTTAAATACTTTGCGACCGAATATATTATGCCTATACAATACTTTTCAATTTCTGTAGCGTTTTAAATGTTTCTATATATTTTTTCCAAAATACTATTCGAATATTTCATGATCATAACGTGATCTACGTTTCAAGCAACAGTACCATTGGAATATTGCAAAATTTGTTGAAAAACATTAAGTGACAAAAGGCAGAAAATGACATCAAGTGACGAGGTAAAACTCAACTTTCGGGAATATGTTCGTGTATATGTACATGGCCATGTGTTTCGGACTGTTGGGAATATGTTCGAGTATATGTACATGGCCAGTTGTTTCGGACTGTTGGGAATATGTTCGTGTATATGTACATGGCCAGTTGTTTCGGACTGTTGGGAATATGTTCGAGTATATGTACATGGACATGTGTTTCGGACTGTTGGGAATATGTTCGTGTATATGTACATGGCCATGTGTTTCGGACTGTTGGGAATATGTTCGAGTATATGTACATGGACATGTGTTTCGGACTGTTGGGAATATGTTCGTGTATATGTACATGGCCATGTGTTTCGGACAGTTGGGAATATATTCGTGTATGTGTACATGGGCATGTGTTTCGGACTGTTAGGAATATGTTCGTGTATATGTACATGGCCAGTTGTTTCGGACTGTTGGGAATATGTTCGTGTATATGTACATGGCCAGTTGTTTCGGACTGTTGAGAATATGTTCGAGTATATGTACATGGC
>NW_013675216.1:2408-11728 GCF_000517525.1 Limulus polyphemus | reverse complement strand
AATACTTGAGTGTGACACAGGTTAAATTATTGTTTTTTCGACAGATGTGGTACTCTCCATCAATGTTTTTAACTTTCTTACAGAAATTCGATTTCGACAGGAATGTTCCCTATTATATGAGACAGGCTTCCAAACATATGATAATAACGCATAAACTTATTTCATTTGTATATTTTATCACCAAGAAACTCGGAGCAAATATGATTTAACCTAGTTCCCTGTTCTTTAGAATATGGATTTTCTAAGATAAAAAAAAAAAGACTTGGGAATTCCTGTAATATTTATTTCGAGTAAGTCCTAATCATCAGATGTCGATGTATTTGGTAAATAAAGATTGTTTGATTTCTTTTACATACCATAGCATTATAACAAATAAACAACAGGTACTTACAGATGAAAAGTCCAAAGCATACTGAGGAAGCCACGACTGTTATATAAGATGGACAGAATGGGACGATGAAAACACTGATGCCCCCTAGCGTCAGACATATGTTGTTTACGAAAAGCGCACTCACTCTCGGACGGTCAGCTATCCATCCAAAGATAAGCCTTCCCAAAGTATTCATGATTCCAATGATTGAGAGCAGGAAAGCTGCTTTTTCCCGAGAAATGCCCTTAACTACAGAGCTATCTGTGATATAGACAAATGGGATGTAAAACCCCATCATACCGAAGACGTTGGACAAACATAACACGAAGAAAATGGGATTCTTTAATAGTGAAAAATCTAACACTTCCCTTATGACGCTAGTAAAGCTGCTTGGAAGATGGAACCAAGTGCAAGATCCTCCAGTCTTCCCTTCAATGAAACTAGGCACAGTATCCACCATGCTGCTTTTGCGAGGGATGGATGTCACACTGGCGACAAAGGAGCGGACATCCCTTTGAGAATTAATGTACTGAGACAGATGGGCAATGCTTCCACTGTAGAAAACGTCTTTTCTGTATAGAGGGCGTGCTAGTTCCCGTCGGTCATACCTAACTGACGACCTACGGCTTCTCAGTGATGACCTTCGGCTACTTCCTGATGTGACCACGTAAGACTGAGGCTTTAAAGATGCCCTTCTACTACCGCTGGTAGTTACATGCCCACCTCTTAATCGTTTTATCATACCATCTAACATTTCACTGTGACTTTTAGCCGGATAGAGGGAGCCACTTGCAAATCTGACGGAGGAACGCCGTCTATTTAAATTGTCGTTGTTTACAGCAAGATTGCTAAGACATAGATTTGCCGTGTTATCACCAAGACCTACTCCCTTTTCTTTAGCAATTTGGTTGACCAAAGCCGAAGGTAAAATGTCTGTCTTTATTACTTTCTCATTCTTGGGACAGCCTGCCTCATATTGTTCATTTTGATTGAGAGTATCATCGTCAACAGCTTTAGAATCAGCTACAGTTATGAGATTCTCATCGGAAAGGAGTTGTGTGGACAGGTCATTCAAGCTACGTGATCGTTGTTCAGTGGTATCTGAAGACGTTTTACCGGTAGTGGTTGTTTTGGTTTCACTGTCATCTTCTTTAGAGCTTGAAGGGGACTTTCTGGCCTCTTCAATGGGTGAGAGAGTGGACAGTGGAGGCTCTGGGTAGTAAGTGGAGACATCGTCCAGATAAAGGTTGGACTGTACTCCAGGCTCATTGTTCATGTTCATCTTGGAAAAATCTTCACGGATCTCTCGGTGGTGTAATGGAAACTTTTCAAAAGTACCATCTTGACGCTGCACTAAAATGTATTGACTGTTGTACAAAGAAGTTGACCTCTGGCGTTCTTTATCTTCAGCAATCCTTTGCAACAGCGGTTTAACATTACGAGGAGGAGGAGGCCCTAGAGGTCGCATTAGGGCGCCAAAAACAACACAGTTTAATGATAGGCCTGCTAGAATGAGGACTGCTCCCTTCCAGTTGTAAGTTTCGAGCAATTTCTGACATACAGGGGGAAATACAAAGGCTCCCATCCCTGAGCCACATACGGCGATTCCCGTAGCCACGCCCCTCTTAGTGGAGAAGTATATACTGACACTAACTATGGCAGGAAGGTAGATAAGGCCAAACCCGATACCTGAAATGAAGATGATATCACTAAATATAGAAAACTGTCTGGAACGCGTTTTTTAACTTTTACAACAGTATCATCTCATTATTGTGTACATCAGTTTCTGATAATAATAACAATGTCACTCACTTGAATGCATTCTCCTTCTCTTATTTCTACCGTTTAACACTATATATTATATAAAATATTAGAATCAACATTATGCAAATATAACCTACTTCTACAATTGACCACTAAGTACGTTTATAAAAGAAGAATAGACAATATCACACATTTTACACTTCTACCAGCCAACAAAAATGTGTAACACTAACCATTTTATACTTCTAACAGCCAATAGAAATGTATAAGTAACACCAACCATTTTACATTATTTATTCTTACAAACACAAATGTTTAAAAAACAATAAAGATTCAACAATCCAGCAACTTTTTTCGACCTTCAAACTCGTTTCACACAACAATAAACGTTGTACTACATTGTTTATACTAACATAAAATTTATTACAACTGTATATTAACACTAAATATGATGCATCCATGTACCATCAACATTAACACATTCATACAGTATCAACAGTGAGTATGGTGCTAAGAATTGATATATGTCAATAGAAAATATGTTACATTAACGTAGCAACAGAATAAATGCCGTTAATAGCGAAAGAGGAGCTTACACTTACACAACTTCCCACACGTATAAATGAGCTGGAACGTGATTTAGTTACCTTCGATTATATTTTCAGATAAAGCATTTAGCTATTTCCAATTTGTAAAACTATTATTTTTTATTTTTCTCTGATATCCTAATATGAGAAAAATTAAATGCTGTACTATCAAATTTTCAGATGTAACATCAGAGAATCAACTCTTTTGTACGTGGACATAGTCACTTCCTATTCAACTAGTCTTAGGATCTGCTCACCTCCCATGAAGCCATAGGTGAACATCAGCACGTCAACACTAGGGGCCACTGTACTCAGTAGAAAAGCTAAGCATGCTATCAGGCTTCCAGCAATGGTGACAGGCCGACAGCCAAATCGGTTTGTTAAGCCACTTACGAAAACACCTAGGTAAGAAGAACAAGATAAGAAAAATTGTTAATATTACGTTTCGTGGTTTCACTTTGAATTTAGTAACGATTTTTATGGAGTCTAATATTAATATAATCTTTATGGTTAAAATGTACTTTAACGAAGAAATTTTAACATTTGTGTATTTCATGACATTGAGTAGTAATTTCAATGATTATCATAACCAAAAATATTATTTTTTACGTTTTAATGTGTCATTTTTAAGTAATATTTAATAAAGATTAAAACGTGACTGTTCTTTCATTCCACAACCTAACAAATTGATTTGATACGGCTCTAGTCCTAATATCCCTAATAATAAAAACTTTACCAGACCTAAGAAACTCACTGACAATAAAAACTTTACCAGACCTAAGGAACTCCCTGACAATAAAAACTTTACCAGACCTAAGGAACTCCCTGACAATAAAAACTTTACTAGACCAAAGGAACTCCCTGACAATAAAACTTTACCAGACCTTAAGCACCTCTCTGAAAGTAAAAGCTTTAACCTACTTTAGTCCCTAGCAATAAAAACCTTACCTGGTCTGAGACACATCCCTGACAGTAAAACTTTATTTTACCAATACTTAGATACCTTCCTGATAGTAAAAAAAAGTTATTCAAATACACACAAAACAGTTTAACATAAACTGTAAAATCTTTACCTGAACTAAGATACCCTCCTGACAGAAGTGAACCGATCCAGGCTGTTTTGCCTTTTGGAGCACCGTAGTAACTCACAAAGTCCATGAGGAATATTCCAAAGGAATACGAAACCCCATCTACAACCATATTGCAGAGGAAGGATGCTAGTACGATTATCCATCCCCATCCACCATTAGGAGGCTCAGGTATGTGAGCAAGATCTTCAGGATCCCAGTCTAACCCCTCGGAATCCTCATCATTTTCCTCTAGTTTTTTGGATTCGGTTAAACAGGAAGATTTTGTCTGTGTCTGCTCTTTCATCATGTCTCCTAAACAGATATAAAAATAGTAGTCGTGTATATTCACCGTGTTTAACTGAACTGCAGATCACTTTAAAAATATTAAAATATTATGCATTTACATTAATCGATATTATCCAAATAAATTTATTTTTCAAAATACTATATTATTCATTTAAATCTATAATCTTAGAACATTATAGCATTAGTGACCTGAAAGTTATTGAGGTTAATACACCAGAATAATTATTTTGAATAAGCCCGAGGCTTAAACTTACAAGTTATATGATATCTATTTAATCTACAAGCGTTCAGCACAATTAAGAAGTTTTGTGCTAACCTAAATGTCCTCAGCATAAAAACTAGCAGTATGTAGTACGTTGAGTTTGGAACGTAAACAGCTAATTATACGTTTATTACATTATCTACATTCTATTACTAATTCGATCCCACTGGGAATTACGTTTCCCAAATTTAGCTGCTCTAATTTATAGTAACCTTATTAGTTTACTAAAATATCGATACATTTCCTTTATGGAAAAAGATATTACTTAAATTTATTTACTCTATTCATCAATATCTTAATGATATATTTATGTCCTAACCCTAAACGTAAGTACAGTAACTATAAAATGTTATTAATTTACTGTAAGTTTATACTCTCCAACTGAAGCTTGCATGGGCTTCCTATAAACATACATCGGATTGACTCATCTTTCGTTAGTGTTAGCATAAAATGTGGCTTACGTATTGAAATACACTTTGTAATAAAACCTATTTTCGCCTTTAATTGTAGCATAAATAAGCACAGATTCGCTACTTTGAAGTCGTGGAAACTGCAAATCACTTGAAATCATAATTTGACTGAATTTGTGCAAAGATAATAACTGACACTGTTCTCGCTGTTTTGTTTATTTTGTTCATGAGATTTACCACTTAAATGTTGTTTTATATAAATGAAATAGGAAGAAATAAATTCTAATTATCAGCCAGCTCCAGAGGATTAGATAAAGCAGTAACTTGTAACTCGGTCAACGTACGAGTATCTTATTGATCAGATTATGATAAAAACGTATTTGTGAACTTATATATTATTAGTTTTTCAGCCACAAATAGTTTAATCACCACACTATGATAAACTCTGATTTTTAAACTCCTCTGTATATTAATTAATCATTCTGAAAGGATTTGACCATTCTACAAGATAGATTCATGTATGTGTTTGTGTGGAACTAGGCGAATATATATATAACGTTCACTAATGTACACATACTGTTGTTTATCAACTGAGCCACTTGCTTGTGTCGACCAATTAAAGACCGGCAATAGTCACAGTCAAGGACGGTTATCACTTGGTAACGGGTAAGCAATCTGGCTTGTTTATTCGGTGATACACTGATCGGAGACGTTTAGAACTACAAACAGAATTAAATAACGTATCCACATATAGCTTATTTTTGTTCAAGTAACACATGAAATCATTCAGAATATCCACAAGGGACTACAGATTGATACACGTTGCTACATCACATCTAATACGTTTCGATTACAATGTATTTGGTTAGTTGCATTTTTTATCTGTCTTTCGGGTATATGTTTTTGGTGTAATTAGATATTTATATGAGTTTATATGCAATGCTAGTTTCGATGCACTGACATATGATATAACATTTGATGTAGTGATAAACGTGTATGTGGTGTACCCATTGATGTTCTGATATATTGATACTTGTATTTAAACTTTGACGCACTGATAATGCTTAGAGACGGCTTGAATGGCCAATGAAGAACTTTAATATAAGTTTAATATAACAGCAAATGTACAATGTTTCGACAAGGTTCTGTCATCATCGGGTACAAGTCGTACATGTCAGTGTAGTGTAAACTTTGATATGGTACATACATGCTTATACGTATGCCTGAAGTAATGTTGTTACTGTTGTATTGGAAGCTTTACACCGTATACACGTATGTCTTGTGTAATGTTGATATTGTTGTATTGGGTACACGAATGGCTTGAGTAATGTTGATATTGTTGTATTGGAAGCTTTACACCGTATACACGTATGCCTTGAGTAATGTTGATATTGTTGAAATAGAAGCTTTACACCGTATACACGTATGACTGATATTATACTATGTACGTGTAACTATGATATAGGATAATTCATGTTCCATGCATGCTTTTGTGGGGTGTGGATGTGTAACGTAATCTTGATTCGAATGAAACAACAAAACACTACTCCACACCAGTACTATCCAGCTGAAACTAGATAATCCGCTCCTAAAGTGAAACCCTATCTTAGCATCAGGTCATTTATACAGGGTTGCCGGAATAAAAAAAAAAAAATCTAAATCGGATACAGTTATAAAGTACGAAAAATAAACAGATGAAACTTGGAAGTATGTAATGGATAAGAACACTTCCCGAAATAATTTATAGTACATTATTTGTGGAAATCGCTCACAATTAGCAATTCACGTGAAAATCAATAAAATATTTTGATATGAGACAAACTTAATTCACGCTAAGAATTAAGTTAAGCATAAGTCTCTATACCCTGATTATTAAATAATAAAATAAATTATAAAATAGTCTGGATTCAGGTATACGAATGAGAATGAAATTAGATTAAAAAATTGTACGAAACTTGACTTTTAAAAAATCTCTAATAGTTATAGAGAAATGGTTCTGAACTGTAAACTGAACAAATTCTGTGGATGTGACGTGGAAATGTAATATGTACTACTATTGGAAGATCAAAGTCTATGGAAATGTAACACGTACTACTATTGGAAGATCAAAGTCTGTGGAAATGTAACACATACTACTACTACTACTACTGGAAGATTTAATTCAAATTATCAAAAACACTATGTGCGTCAGTCTAGAATGATATTCTCCTAACCCTACTTTCTTTTAGCGTTTCGTTAACGATAGTTAATCATAATATATAGATGAGGGTAAATAAGTCACATTTCTACAATTTAACGAATACCGGATACCGTTTTTCACCTATTCAGACAAAGACTAGGAGATAAACCTTATCTGAATTTAAAACTTTGTTTTAGTAGCCAAACTACATCAGCCGTGTAGTTAAAAACACTAGATCAATACAGTTAAAGTGTATTTCTAATTTAAAAATTAGCAAATGTTTAAGAAAATAAGTAGAAATTCCGTGTTTTAAGTTATTGAAATTAATTGGTAACTATGAGCATGTGTTTTAAGTTATTGAACTTAATTGGTAACTATGAGCATGTGTTTTAAGTTATTGAACTTAATTGGTAACTATGAGCACGTGTTTTAAGTTACTGAACTTAATTGGTAACTATGAGCATGTGTTTTAAGTTACTGAACTTAATTGGTAACTATGAGCATGTGTTTTAAGTTATTGAACTTAATTGGTAACTATGAGCACGTGTTTTAAGTTACTGAACTTAATTGGTAACTATGAGCACGTGTTTTAAGTTACTGAACTTAATTGGTAACTATGAGCACGTGTTTTAAGTTACTGAACTTAATTGGTAACTATGAGCACGTGTTTTAAGTTACTGAAACTAATTGAACCTATAGGATTTCCTCATCGTGTAGCACGGAGTACAATCTCACTGCTTTGTGTTTTAAGATTTTGTAATCTACGGAACAAGTGTTAGACGTTCTGAGTTACTTCACTCTAGAAACGCTTGTTCTAATCGTTCCTTCAATATGTACCGCTGTTTCTGATAAATTGTGTTCATATTTTATGATATTTTCAAACTGTGTTAAACATGTTATATTCCCATAATTGTACAGGTTGCAGCGTGTTTATATTCACTTTCTTTAAAACGGATATGATATATTAGAATTCTCAATTATCATTTGTTATGAAGTTACAGAACCAGAAGTAAGTTAATAGCCAGTGGCTAATATATTACTGTCGATTTTTAAAGCAACTTTGATAGTGTAGATTAAATATAAAATGCAGTTCAAGTTACTCCTATAGTAGATGTTGCTATTTCTGTAGTACATTGTATTTCATAAATGTCAAGAGATTGTGTGTGTACGAGTAGGATTTCAGTTTATGACGTCAAATGTACTTCAGTAAAGTATTTTTACTTTCATTAGGTTTTACTAGTCATGTTGTTTTTCATCATCACCAAGACTTCTTAAGTAATTGTCTGAAACTAACGTAGATAGTTGAGTCGTATTACAGATGAGCTAATATACGTACTTCAGGTTTTGTTAAACAAGACAAGATTGTGAAGCTCAAAAGTGGTTTCGCTGAACTATTGTGTTATAGGTATAAAATAACTTTAGGGTTTTTTATCAGATAATGACGATAGTGTGAAGCTGAAACGCGGGACTGTTGTAATATGGGTGTAAAATAACTTTAGGGTTTTTTATCAGATAATGACGATAGTGTGAAGCTGAAACGCGGGACTGTTGTAATATGGGTGTAAAATAACTTTAGGTTTTTTATCAGATAATGACGATAGTGTGAAGCTGAAACGCGGGATTATTGTAGTATGGGTATAGAATAAGATAACTTTAGGGTTTTACTTGTCATCGTCTAGAAGCAGTTTTGTCCATTTTGCATTTTGGCAACACCTAAAGTTATATAAAACCTTATATGCTCTGAATTTATTGTCCTACCAAATATTTTCAGATAGGTTTATTTACAGGCTCTTTTCGACGTGGTTATGTTGAGATAGGTATGATAAACACAAAGGGATATATTATAATATTCATGTAATTATATAACATTATTCGCTTCTACTCACAGTTAGAATTTAGAATAAGCTAATTTTCTACCATAATTTCGTCTCATACTTACAACATTACCAAACATAATATTTCAAATCAATGCTGAATCAAAGTTTAAATATTGTATGGTTTGGAAATCGGTATGTGAAGTACTTAGAGATAAGTTCGATTTCATAAGATATTCAAATTTTAACACTTAACCAGCGGTTAATAACATTATTATATAAGCTACTCTTTATATTAAATAAGGTTCCTGTTTGTAATTAAGCACAAAGCTACACAATGGGCTATCTGTGCTCTGCCCACCAAGGGTATCGAAACCAGGATTCTAGCGTTGTAAGTCCGCAGACATACCGCTGTGCCACTGGGGGGCTAAGGTTCCTGTTTGTAATTAAGCACAAAGCTACACAATGGGCTATCTGTGCTCTGCCCACCAAGGGTATCGAAACCAGGATTCTAGCGTTGTAAGTCCGCAGACATACCGCTGTGCCACTGGGGGGGCT
>NW_013675216.1:0-1646 GCF_000517525.1 Limulus polyphemus | reverse complement strand
TAAGAGTTCATAGGATGTGGAGGGTACGAGACCTTTCTTCTACATGAGGTATGGGGAACTATCGTTATATCCCAAGAAGTAATAATAACGCCCAGTTATACCAGAAGTTTACCAGATATTAAGAATTTTATATAAGTTTTGAATTCTTATTTTATTATCAGATAAATACAACAAAATAATTTAATTGAAAAAGCACTTGTTTTATGTACTAGAAACAGAATACTCGTTCGTTTATATGAATACGTCAATATTTCACTGCCTATCTGTTGTATTTAGTTTGCAGCTGTCTTCATGATGTATAACATTTATACGAGACATCTTTCATCTCATTAACTAAACGATTCATCTGACCTTATTGCTGCTATCGAAGGTCGTTTAGCAGCGTAAACAACTAACACTGGGAATGGTGAAGCAAAAACATTTCGTTCTGGGCCTCGACACAAGTTAAAAAGCGTATCGAACTTAGTAAACAACTAACACTGGAAAAGCTGGCGAAAAAAAAATCTTAAGGTCTGAACCTCGGTACTGGCAATGAGCCACCCACTTGTGTACTTCTGTTGCAAATTTTAGCTACACAAATGTTTTCATACCGAGGTTACAGTTATAAAAGCTATAAAATCAAGGCCGAGCGCAGTAAATGCAGTGGTTTAAACCTTGTCATTGCGAATTCAGAAAGGTGTACTGAATAAATAAGGTTACAGAAGTGCTATATTTACTACTGTATTAAAAACTCCCTCTCGTTTACCTTGTTACTGATATCAGTAAGTATTTCTTTGAAGCTTATTTAACCTGTATATATGCTCCATTAATTAGGGAATTCAGCTGAAAAGCTAAATACACTTTATCAGAACTTCTGGTTCTTGAAGTATAAAATACCAGCCTGGCAGGTTAGCTTAGATTGTAAGTTCGTGGAAGGCAAATTCTAACCTTATTCTGTGCTAGGTAGTTGGTTTAGGGTAAGCTGCTAACTTGAGTTTAAGTTCATTTGATCAGAACTAATTTTTCATCTAGATTCTCAACTGAAAACAACACAGCAGTGAAATACCCATCTAAAATGACGAGTAAGATCATTAATCTAAATATATATCTTACAAATCCCAGGATGCTGTTGTTCACACACTAGCGTAGTAGGCTATTAATCAAAGTATTAGCTGAATAATTATTGAAAGCCTTTTATTAGTTGATGTGATTAATACTCTAAATCTGTAGTGTAAACTTACCGCTGTCCCACTGAGGTACAAAGCAGAATATAAATCTTTAAAGTTGTGTATATGATGTTAAGTTACATGAAGTTATAACAATCTGTTGATGTATGTGCCTCTAAATTACTCCTTTGATTTTTTTATGTGAGAAGAATTTGTTCATAATTTGAAACAGAATATTCAAATAACCTAGAATTATTGAAACTCTCGATAATCCAGGCGGGATGGTTAACATTGATTAAGTTGGTCGTTTTTTGTTTTTTTTGCTGTCCGTAAAACTGAACTAGTTACATATTAATGGTAAAACTACTGAGGCTATCTATCACTGTACGTAAAACTGAACTAGTTACATATTTATGGTAAAACTACTGAGACTATCTATTGATGTACGTAAACCTGAACTAGTTACATATTTATGGTAAAACTACTGAGACTATCTATTGA
>NW_013675215.1:16109-22293 GCF_000517525.1 Limulus polyphemus | reverse complement strand
GTATTAGTTAGGAAGGAAGAAGGTAACTTAGAAACATTAGTTTATATAAAAACCTTTTGCTGTTGTTATGTCGCCACACAAAGAATCATGTCATATAAAAAGCCCAAAAATATCAACATTTTATACATATGTTTATAGAGCTATAAAAATATGTTCAAGACAGGAAGATTTAAATAACGAATTGTTATTAATCAAGTATATAGCTAATGATAGAGGATTTGATCCAAATATAGTAAACAAAGCATTTGAGAAGTTTAACAAAAATGCAAATTCAGTTTAAAATACCACATTAAAATTGCTTATGAAAAAAACAAAAAAAGAAACTCTAAGTTTACCTTATGTTCCAGGTTTAACAAGTCAATTATATAAAGTATTCAAAAAATATCAGAATTTGTACCCTATCTTCAAACCAATAAATAAGATAAAAGATATGATATGGAATGCTAAAGACAGAATAGAATTAACAGATAAGACAGGTATATACAAGATAGAATGTGAATGTGGTAGTGTTTATATTGGTCAAACTAAAAGAAATTTAAAATCTAGATTGGAAGAACACAAAAGTTACATAAGAAATAATAAAATAGAAATGTCAGCTATAGCTGAACATGTAAAAACTACCCAACATACAATATTATTGGATAAAACTTTAGTTTTAGCTCAGCCTCAAAGTTTTATATCATTAAATATTAGACTAACATTAGAAATAATGAAATATAAAAAACAAGAACAAGTATTAAATAGAGATGAAGGACCAGCAAGTCAATACATTGTTATATGGCGAGATATATATTATATATATATATATTTTTTTTCAATTACACCAATGAAATATGTAAGTAACAATTCAGTAATGCGACAAGGAGAAAGTGTAAATTGGTCTTGTAAGTTACTCCTGAGGATGACGTAGATCACGTCGAAACATGTACGTGTAGAGTGATATTTCTATTTTAAAGTGGAAGCCATACGACTTGAATAAAGTTTTATTGTGTAAATATAAAACGTTGTTCTTAATTATTTATTATAATTTAAAAAGAATTTAAACACAAGTGCCGGTAGTGCACATTTAACGTCTAATTACGTAAATTTTAGAGATCATGGATATTAATGGTATACCAAGCGTGAATAATGTGACAACATCTTTACATTGTTCAAGAATAGGATACCACCAACAATACCTAATTACGTAACTTTTAGAGATCATGGATATTAATGGTATATCAAGCGTGAATAATGTGAGAACATCTTTACATTGTTCAAGAGTAGGATACCACTAACAATACCCAATTACGTAACTTTTAGAGATCATGGATATTAATGGTATATCAAGCGTCCATTAATATCCATGATCTCTAAAAGTTACGTAATTAGGTATTGTTGGTGGTATCCTACTCTTCAACAATGTAAAGATGTTCTCACATTATTCTATACCAAGCGTGAATAATGTTGTAAAGATGTTCTCTTGTTCAAGAGTAGGATACCACCAACAATACCTAATTACGTAACTTTTAGAGATCATGGATATTAATGGTATACCAAGCGTGAATAATGTGAGAACATCTTTACATTGTTCAAGAGTAGGATAAAACCAACAATACCTGTCATATACCAAGCATGAATACTTTGATAACCACAATACATTACCAAGTTTTTTTTCGGGAATACCTTTGTTCTTGTCTGACAAATCCATCATACACACAAAACTTGAGGGTTGAAAACAAGACTTGGTTTTCCACACTGGCTGTAGCTGATCTTGGATATCCAGATATACACAGTTAGTTTCATTACCAGGTTCTCCAGGAGCCCAGAATGTTAGGCTGTCATTCAAAGCAACACTACTGCGATCCATTAGCTCCCAAATAAAGTGATTCTCAGCATCTAATCTGTGTAGTCCTATCCACATCGTTGCTAACCCTAACCAAGAAAAGTTTCACAACTCAGTTTCTAACAATAAACGTACTATAGATAGCAATCGCAGTGTTTAGTCACAAAGTGAGTATAGACATATTATAGAATATTGTCGAGAACCTAAAATTTTATACAAAAGATCGGACAGCGTTTTTTCATTATACATACATACACACACACACACATATATAATAGTTTAACCCAATATATTATTTTTTTAATTGAGATATTCATTTTTACTCAACCAATCAAGTCTTCATAATTATGTAAATACTTTTTGTTAAGCACAAAGCTGCACAGTGGATTATCTGTGGTGTGTACACCGCGATTATAAATAGAAGGTTCTTAGCGCTATATGCCTTCATAGCTATTGCTGAGCACAAGGGGGCGTACTTGTATAAAAATGATATTACAAGAAAAACAAACTGTCGCTACACATTTCATGTTTTATAAAGATCTCCAACAGAGTCGTGGGTGTTTATTCAGTAAGTACGTCAATACATGAAGTTTAAAAAAAAGGACACCAGGAGGCAACATGCTGCTGTCTTTTGAGTGTGACAGTTTACAGTTAGACGTTGATAGTGTTTGTTTGTTATGAATTTCGCGCAAAGCTACACGAGGGCTATCTGCGCTAACCGTCCCTAATTTAGCATTGAAAGGCAGCTAGTCAACACCACCCACCGCCAAGGAATACTCTAATACATCTTCACATTACGTCTTCATGAAAGATTTTAAACTTCACAAGAAAAAATATTAGAACAACCATACAGGGAAAGAAATTAAGCTTTTACTGATACAAACCAGTATCTTAACTAGTGACTAACCAACTGATCTATCTGAACTAACTATTCAAACAGTTCAACAATAGTTATGTAATTCACAAACTTATAACAAACTTAGTGAATCTAAATTATAAATAAGTTTGTGGATTACATAACTATTGTTGAACATTATCAGTGTACTCATAACTTAGATTCACTTAGTTTGTTATAAGTTTGTGAATTACATAACTATTGTTGAACATTATCAGTGTACGCAATGGTTATGTAATCCACAAACTTATAACAAACTAAGTGAATCTAAGTTATGAGTATACTGATAATGTTCAACAATAGTTATGTAATCCACAAACTTACCTTATAACAAACTAAGTGAATCTAAGTTATGAGTACACTGATAATGTTCTGTATTAGTTGAGAATGTTATTTCAGGGGCTCAGCGGTAAGTCTTATAACGCTAAAAACCGGATTTTGATACTCGTGATGGGCAGCACAATTAGCCCATTGTGTATCTTAACAACAAACGATCAAATACTCTAGCCTTTCCGACTTTGTTAATTTCAATGATCTCATATATAAATAGATAAAAACCCTATAACTCGAGCGCTTTGAAAAGATGGAACTTTTTTCTTCAGTGACAAGCTGGGTTTCTATCGTTGTATATTAACACTTCTTGAACGTACGTGTTTTTCTGACCTTATCGATGACTTCATATAAGTGTTTCTTATATATACAGTATATATATTATATTGCGAACCGTGGTGTTCGTCTCCTGTTTGAAAAACCGAACCTCAACATTCACTTTTGAAATGACGGAAGAACAGGCTTGGATAATGTTGAAGCCAAACTTTATTTCACAAGCAGGATATTCTAAACTAAATTGTTAGGAATTAATCACATTATCATTTACATTTAAAAATGTGACGTAACTTAAAAAATTAAAATGTAGATTTACCGTATGTTATTGTTGATTGGCTCTTAGCATGATTGAAATGTTCAAAAATTACTTTTCGCGGTGGACGGTATAAATAGCTAAGAGCTTTGGCTCTGAGTGAAACAAAGAGTACAACACAATTAACCTTTTAAAGTCCATGAAACAATTTAAATTGACAGATTAACTTAAACTTTTCCCCTTCACTGGGGACGGGTACTTTTGCTTCTGTTGGAATAATATATAATGCTATTTTAAAAGCTAACACTTATACTTATGTGATAATATTTCCAGTGAGTGATTATTTGATAACTACACTCTGCTAATTGTGCAGTTTAGTTAGAGTTACCAGTCGTAGACAAGAAATATTTAAGAAGCTTTATTTTAGTATCTGATGAACATACATAAAGGGTTTCAAACATATTAAAAAAGGTAATATTTTTAAGAATATCCTAGAACCTCTTTGAAGGAACTTACATCTTTAAAAACAAGAGGTTTATCCAATGACTGAGGAAAATACAAGTTATTTGTTTCAGTAATATATTTAAGACTAATCACAGAACATTTAATTTTTATGAAACTATCAGATGGAGAAACCTCCTTGTAGTCGTAATCCTTGAAATATACTTTAAACAGCAATAAAGAAATAAGGCTTAGCTCTTTATAACATATTTAATACAATAAGGCAACAGTAGCAAGTCAACAGTTGACACAAAGATGCCTTAGTCTAAAATAAAGTCTAGTTAGTTTGCAGTAGTATTATTAGTACCTTTCCCTCGTAGAGTCTCAGTCAAGGAACTTGGAATTACATCTTTGTCTAACACAGCAAGACGAGCGGCCATATTGGTACATACACCTTGAGCTCTTTCCCAGGCTCTCTGTTTCGATGTAACGTACACACAGTTCTCCTCAATCTCGAACCATCCATCAGGACATCCTAGAAGAAGACAACAGACAGAGCCGAGTTTTAGCAAATAACAGTCAAAATACAAGGTTCACACTAGATGATTCTGGGAAGTGTGTTAAACTTAAAACTACAGTGTAATCACCGCACATGAAAACACATAGTTTTAGAACAAAATTCAGTACTTTGTACCTGGACGTTTTATGAGTCAGAATAGTGATAATTTAAAGTGTTACTTTTTCTTGAAGTTGAAAGTCGTTACCTAATAGCACATTTCAGGGAGATTACATACTAGAATAATTTGTTACTAAAGTTAGAGATGCTTACAAGTAAATAGGTTATCTAAAAACACATTTCAGGAACGATATGTCATTATAAATAAATATTACAAAGCTAAAGTTGTACTAACTTATACAACAGTTAGTTAAGCTACATTATGATTTATCTCTTGTTATCAAAAGTCAGTAAGGTATTATAGGTAACATGAGAAATGCCCCATGTTGAAAGAGTTATGGTAACTTCTGAATATTTAATACTTCAGGATGTGTACATCGGTGACACTAAAGAGAAACACCTAGTACTAAAGTTTATAAAGGCTACAAAGATTATTATAATTATCACATACGAAAGGTGGGTTTTCAGACCGTTACTTCCTTATTTACTCGTGGTGTCCTTGATGGGTTATCAAGTTCGCGTGGTCGCTCATGATAGAAAATATCTAAAGCCTATTCACCTTCATTGTCAAATGAGAAGGATTTGTCAACTAGCCCTAACTCTAGAGAAGCTTTTGAAGGTCTGGTTTCCTTTATTTTTTACTCATATATGTTATTTTTTTAACTTTTGAACTAGGTACGGTTATTTTTCTAAGGGTGATAATGTCATATTGCATGATTCAGTTCTCGGCGCTTTATATTTTACACTTTCTCGTGATTTATGATGTTTTTAGAATCAGCTAATCGTTGATATCTTTTAGCGTAAACACTTTCTTCTATTCTTCTTACTTATCGAGTTTACAGACTTTTTTTCCTGGTATATCTTCTCTTTAATTCATTGCCAGTTTTTACCATGCGTGCATTTATTATCCTATTTGAGATTTTCTTTTACAGAGCTAGTCTCGTTCTCCAAATTTTTTTATTCATGATAAAAATATTTTACGTTCCAGTCTTACTTTGCTGCTCCTCTCCTCCTACTATCTATAATCGCTCATACTTGTTATAAGGCATTAATATTAGGCCTACTGTCTATAATCGCTCATACTTGTTATAAGGCATTAATATTAGGCCTATTGTATTTTAATACTTCATTCTGCATCTAGTCCCTTAAGGTTGTTCAAGAAAATGAAGAGTGTATAATACCATATCAACCACACTATGTTCATCGTATCCATTGCCATCAAAGAATTTCGCTCAATACAGAGCCCAGCAGGCTGGCTGGATCATAACAAAAATATTAGTCAGAACCCTATTTATATAAGCCATTTATTACAACAACTATTGTTATAGTATAAAATGCATTTTCTAAATATACGAAACATAATTATGACTAATATCTTACGACAGGTATATTTAATTATAATTATGCTTCACTGGCTTAGGAAATAAGTGATATAATTTCTATTAATCATTTAAACCACTAAACTAGCATAGGTAACCATGGTTACCT